>NC_054056.1:58349844-58650229 GCF_017639655.2 Falco naumanni | reverse complement strand
TTATATTTTTATTTCAATTATTAAATTGTTCTTATCTCAATGCACAAGTTTTACCTTTTTCCCTGATTCCCCTCTCCCTATCCCGCTAGGGGCAGTGAGCTAGCAGCTGCGTGGTACTTGATTGCTGGCTGGAGTTAAACCACAACATGCCTGCCAGTGCTTGTCACCCTCACAGTACAAAAGTGTTTCCTGATGTTCAGAGGGAACCTGCTGTGTTTCAGTGTGTGCCCACTGCCTCTGGCCCTTCACTGAGCACCACAGAAAAGAGCCTGGCTCTGTCTTTATACCCTCCCTTTGTGTATTTGTACACAATGATAAGATTACCACCCTGAGCTTTTTCTTCTCCAGGTTAAACAGCCCCAGCTCTCTCAGCTTTTCTTCATATGAGAGAGGCTCCATGAGTTTGAACGTAATTTGATCCAGTATTGAGCCCTGGAGTACACTGTTAGCCAGTGGCTTCCAACTAGACTTTGTTCCACTGATCACCACTCTGGGACCGGCTGCTCAGCCAGTTTGCAATCCCCCTCACTGTCTGCTCATCCAAGATGGTGTTAAAAGCCTTCCTGAAGTCAGGGTAAGACTTTATTCACTGCTCTCCCCTCATCTACCAAGCCAGTCATTTATTTCATCATGGGAGTTTATCCAATTGGTCAAGCATGACTTCCCCTCGATGAATCTGTGCCGACTACTTCTAATGGTTTTCTTGTCCTTCATGTGCCTGGAAATCATTTCCAGTATCTGTTCAATCACCTCATCCAGGTGAAGTTGACCATACTGTAGTTTACTGCATCCTTCTTGCTCTTCTTCAAGATAGGAGTGGCATTTGCTTTCCTCCAGTCTTTGGGCACTTCTCCCAGTTGCCATGAATATTCAAAGATTGTTGAGAGTGGCCTCATAATGGTACCTGCCAACTCCCTCTGCACTCACGGGTGCATCCTATCAGGGTCCATGATCAGGTATTCCCTGACCTGATCTTCTTCAACCAAGAACACATTTTCCTTGTTCCAACCTTTCCCTCTGGTCTCTGGGCCTGGGATTCCTTGAAAGCCAGTCTTCTAGCAAGTAAAGCTTTACTTTAGCAAGTAAAGACAGAAGCTAAGAAGGCATTTGGGACCTCAGCCTTTTCCATGTTCTGTGTCACCAGTGCCCCTGCCCCATTCAGCACTGGGTCCACATTTTCCCCAGTCTTCTTTTTGTCACCTATGTACTTAGAGAAGCCCTTCTTGCTTTTGAAATCTCTGGCCTGATTCAATTCCAGTTGGGCTTTTGGCTTTCCTAACTGCATATCTGCATGCTTGCACAGTGTTGCTATATTCCTAGCAAGTTACCTGCCCATACTTTCACCCTCTGTATGCTTCCTTCTTGTGTTTGAATTTTGCCAGGAGGTCATTCATTTTTCATATATGCAGGCTCCCTGGCATTTTTGCCTGACTTCCTAATCGTTGGGGTGGGCCATTTGTGCTTGGAGGAGGTGATCCTTGAATATTAACCAGCTTTCTCAGGCCCCTCTTCGCTCCAGGGCCTTATCCCATTAGACTCTACCAAGCAGATCTTTGTGAGGCCAACATACACTTTCCTGAAGTCCAGCGTTGCACTTGCTTTTTGCCCTGCTCCATCAGCTCACGATCCCGAACTCAAATATCTCATGGCCACTTCAGCCAAGGTGGCCTTTGACCTTCATATCCCTAACAAGCCTCTTGTTGTTGGTGAGATGAGGTCCAGCAGAGCACCTCTCCTTGTTGGTTCCCAATCACTGGGGTCAGGAGGTCATCATCAGTGCTCTTCAGGAACCTCCTGAATTGTTTATATCCTGCTGTGTTGTCCCTGCAGCAGATAACTGAGGACCAGGGCCTGCAAGAGTGAAGCTGCTTCTGGCTGGCTGTAGAGAGCCTCAAGTCACACACCAGCCCTTTCTATTAAGATGGATTTTTCAGTGCTCGTGAAAAATGCATTTGCGGAGGTAAGGAAGACTTGTTAAAAAAAAAATAAATGGTACTTGGCTAACAGTGGTAATTTGTCCTAATGTTTTCTCTCATCTTCACTTTTGGAAGAAGCAGCTACATATTTTGTTTCCTTGTCCTGTAGCTGAGGTTATGAGGCGATGAAGTTGTGCAAGCGCTCTTAGCATAGGTAATTGTTCCTTGTGGGGTTTAGGATATTCTGCAACCTTACAGCAAAAACAATGAAATGAAATACTGTATTTGTGCAAGAAATGTGTCACGCTTCAGTACATTACTGTTACATCAGTGCTGTGTTGTATGAATTTGCTTTTGTGAAATATACACCAGTGTGGTAGAAATTGCTGCAAAGCACTTAAGCATGTGTTGTGTTCCGTGCATAAGGAGGCATGTTACCTGGTAGAATAATTTGACTGACATAAGAAGCTAAGCTGCTGCAAATCTTACATGTACTACTGTTACAACATTTGAATAGATTAATTTACATAATGAACATCTCAGTCCTTTGACTAAAAGTGTTTTCCTTTGAGTCATAGTCTATTTAATAGAGCACTCTCTCTTCTAATATCTGTTTTTATTAAACAGAGTAATTATATGCTGTATTCTAACTGCTAAACTGCGTTTGTGAAGACTTTGAAAACAGTTAATTTAGGGAACATTAAGCTGGGTAGCAGTAAATTTAAAACATCTGCAAAGTAATCAAGGGGCTGGTAATAAATCCACTTTTGCAATCCACTTATTGCCAAAGTAATAATGCTTCTGGGGGGAGCAATGTCTTGTCTAATACCAAGTAGGATTAACAGTAGTCTTGTAATCTCAGTTCCCAGTGTTGCTTGCGTGCTACAAATGAGAGTTTCTGTCTCTACAGAAGTGAGGGAACGGACATCTGTATTGTTACTTATGAATGCAAATGAGCATCCTGATTTTTCAGAACTGTGAAGTGCAAAAATCAGGTCATTTAAGTGCCATAGGACATGGCGGCAAGTGTTTGAGTTGTTTTTGAAGAAACCTCATTTGAGATTTAAAGAAAAAGTCTGAAATCTGAATCTGTCTGCTGATGACATGAATACTGTGCACTGAACTGAAAACTGTTAATGTAGTCTAGTTTTTTGCAGCCTCAGTGTGTAGTGTTTTACATGGGTGTGCTAGTGCTGGTGAAATGACTTTCTCTTAACCTCCCTTCCAGCATACCATCACCATCATAGATTTATCTACTGCCTTGAATGTTTCTGTTACTTAGAGAACAGACGTAAGGCAGAACAAAGCTAACACCAGACCCTGGCAGTGTGCCCTGGGGGCCAGGAAGGCCAAAGGGATCCTGGGGGGCATCGGGAGGAACGTGGCCAGCAGGTGGAGGGAGGTGATCCTGCCCCTCTGCTCTGCCCTGGTGAGGCCCCACCTGGAGCGCTGTGTCCAGTGCTGGGCTCCCCAGTTCAGGAGAGACAGGGAACCGCTGGGGAGCGCCCAGCGGAGGGCTGTGGAGGGGATGATGAGGGGACTGGAGCATCTCCCTTGTGAGGACAGGCTGAGAGAGCTGGGCCTGTTCCACCTGGGGAAGAGAAGACTGAGAGGGGGTCTCATCAATGTCTACAAATATTGTAAGGGCAAGTGTCAAGAGGACGGGGCCAGGCTCTTTTCAGTGGTGCCCGGCGACAGGACAAGGGGCAACGGGCACAAACTGCAGCACAGGCAGCTCCATCTGAATATGAGGAAGGACTTTACCCTGAGGGTGACAGAGCAGGGGCACAGGCTGCCCAGAGAGGCTGTGGAGTCTCCTTCTCTGGAGACATTCAAAACCCGCCTGGACACGATCCTGTGCAACCTGCTGTAGGTGACCCTGCTTTCGCAGGGGTTGGACTGGGTGAATTGCAGGGTTCCCTTCCAGTCCTGACCATCCTGTGATTCTGTGATAAATTAAGTTCTGAGATGTCAAAGGTTTTCCAATGGTGTATAAATGCTATTTTAATGGAAGCTGTCATTCTTCCTTCATTTTATTAAATCTGGTTCTCAACATTGTTTTTTTATTCACTTTAGTGTATCTCCCAGCAACTGAAATTAACTTTCAGGGTAAGGTGTTTGAACATTTAAGGTCTGACTGTGCTTTTAATAGTTGAAGCCCAAGGAAAGGATATTCTTTTAGTTCATAGGCCGTATTGTTTTAATAGCTTTGTAGGAGTTGTGCTCTCTGAGTCTTACAGTCTTGTCTGACTTTATGTAAGTTGTGTTTCTGACACAATCTGATAGAATGATGTTCTTTTGCACACCCTTAATTAATCACTAATCATGATTAAACTGGAAATTTACTACTCTTAGCAGTGTAACATCGCCATGGGATACAGAGTAACAGTGTTCACATTTTCTGGAGGCATACTTTCTCACTCCTGCCTAATGTTTGGCTCTTCTTAACTTGTATGGCTTTTTCATAGTCTTGGAATGAGACTACTCAACTGATGACTTACTAGCTCCCAGCCAGTAATAGCTTCCTTCTCAGTTGTATTCACATATTCTAACTTGACAGTAATGGAATTGTTCTGACTTCAGGCACAAGAATAGTCTTTTTTGGTTTTAAACCCACAGAAAAATAAATGAGATAATAAACACAAAGCCTTGGTTTATGTGTAAAATACAGCTTTTAAATCTCTAATTTTTGTAGTCCAAGGAAACTGCTCTGTGGAGTAGTAATTTTCTGATAGAAGAATTATTCTGAATTCTTTGGTCCAAATAGTTCTTTTCTTTCTTCAGTTCCCTTTGACACTTGCCACTGTACAGTTGTGTAACAGACAGCTGGAACTGAAGCCTACTTATTTGTAAAAAAGCTGTGAGCTGAATAAATAAAAATAATTACAGGGTTGGAAATTGTTTGCTTCCTTGCATAATTAATTTCTTCATCTAGAAGCAAATCACTGCTTCCTCTTAACAACAGCCTTGAGGAAAAATTCAGTTGCCTTAAGAGTGTGTAGGGCCCCCTGCACTTTGAGTATAATGATATGGACTGTTGGACCTCTTAGAAACTGGGGAGTCTGGGCTGACTACTGTGAGTCTGAGCCCACAGGAGGCTTTTGGGCAAACCCATGGAAGCCCAGCTGTGATAACCAAGGGGCTGATTACATATTGTACAGTTAGTCTAATGCCTGTTTAAGATGAAGTTTATATAAGATGTAACACAATCTGAAAGAAAGATGTAGTCCTAAGGCTGCTCTGAAGACATACCTCTCAGTAATTTAGTTGAATTTGTCCCTTCTGCTTGTGGGTTGTATCACTTGCTTGTGGTGTGATAGCACTTGCATGCTAGATGCTGTCCAGACAAGTGAAAGAATAGTTAATGCTCCAAAGAACAGTCTTTAAAATGGAAGACAGTTGTTTTCTAAGTTGCCCTACTTGGATGGAACTTTGCCTTCAATAGTACTATGTTTTTGTGCCTGAATAGAGATAAATTTATGTTTTACTGCAAGTTTGTAAGAGTATATTGGCAATTTCATAGAATCATAGAATGGTTTAGGTTGGAAGGGACCTTACAGATCATCTAGTTCCAGCCCCCCTGCCATGGGCAGGGACACCTTCCACTAGACCAGGTTGCTCAAAGCCCCATCCAGCCTGGCCTTGAACACTTCCAGGGATGGGGCATCCACGGCTTCTCTGGGCAACCTGGCCCAGTGCCTCACCACCCTCACAGTAAAAAATAACTTCCTTGTATCTAACCTAAATCTACCCTGTTTTAGTTTAAAACTGTTATACCATGTCCTTTCATCGTAGGCCCTGATAAAAAGTCTCTCTCCATCTTTCTTATAAGCCCCCTTTAAGTATTGAAAGGCCTCAGTAAGGTTTCCCTGTAGCCTTCTCTTCTCCAGGTTAAAGAATTTCAAGCAAAGCAGCAATATTTTATTGTATGTTTGTAGTGGGTTGACCCTGGCTGGGTGCCAGGTGCCCACCAAAGCCACTCTGTCACTCCGCTCCTCAGCTGGGCAGGGGAGGGAAGATGCAGTGACAGGCTCCTGGGTCGGGATAAGGACAGTGAGATCGCTCAGCAACTACCGTCACGGGCAAAACAGACCGGACTTGGGGAAATTAGTGTAGTTTATTACCAATCAAATCGGAGTAGGATAATAAGAAATAAAACCTAAATCTTAAAACACCTTGCCCCATCTCTACCTTCTTCCCAGGTTCAATTCACTCCTGATTTCTCTACCTCCTCCCCAAAAGTGGTGCAGGGGGACAGGAAATGAAGGCTGCCATCAGTTCCTGCTCCAGCATGGGTCCCTCCCACGGGAGACAGTCCTTTGGGCACAGCCGGCTCCAGCGTGGGTCCCCTGTGGGGTCACAGGCCCTGCCAGGACCCTGCCCCAGCCTGGGCTCCTCTCCCCACGGGGTCACAGCCTCCTTTGGGCACCCACCTGCTCCGGCGTGGGGTCCTCCATGGGCTGCAGGTGGGGATCTGCTCCACCACGGACCCCCACGGGCTGCAGGTGGGGATCTGCTCCACCATGGACCCCCACGGGCTGAGGGGCACAGCCTGCCCCACCGTGGGCTTCACCACGGGCTGCAGGGGAATCTCTGCTCCGGCGCCTGGAGCCCCCCCTGCCCCTCCTGCACTGACCTGGGGGCTGCGGGGATGTTGCTGTCACACACTCTCACTCCTCTCTTGAGCTCCAATGGCTGTTGTGCAGGGTTTCCCCCTTTTCTTAAATGTATTATCCCAGAGGTGGTGATGGGTTCGGCCTTGGCCAGCAGCAGGTCCATCTTGGAGACAGCTGGCATTGGCTCCATTGGACATAGGGGAGGCTTCTAGCAGCTTCTCACAGAAGGCACCCTGTTAGCCCCTGCTACTGAAACCTTGCCATGCAAACCCAGTACAATGTTGGTCTTTAAAACCCTCCAAAATTAGTGTAGCAAAACCTGGCACTTTATCATACTTCTTGCCACCAGACAACTATGTCATTGCCCAACAGCCTGTTAGAACAATAAATAAATGAGTACCCATTTATTTATTATTATTGTTATATATAATATATATTATTATTATAGTAAATACCCATGCAGCAGCTGTTAGCCCAACATCTGAGATGGGAGGATGCACAGAAGGCAAGGAGACCCTGACAAATGGTTTAAGACTATCTATGACAATGGATGCAATAACCCATTTATTTCTGGAACACAGGTGTTTTTTTATATATAAAGTGCATTTGCTTACATCCACTTTGCCATCGTTGAAATATATCTCTTGTTCTTGCCATTCTTTCATTCCTGCCAGAATACTAATTATAAAATCACTGTTGTTCTGTGAAATTTATCTGCTGATGAAGATGAGGTTACTGTTTAACTAATCACTAACAACATATTAGAAAAAAAGAGGCAAAAAGCACAAGTTTTATATTTTTCCTTTTCAGAGCTTTATGTGGACTCCTGAGGTAAATGAAAATGAAATATGCAATTTGGCTGCTCCCTTTAGTGTTTTCATATGGCAAGCAAAGTTGTGCCCCGCTTTCATGAGGAGTGGAGAGAGGGAAGGATGTCCTACTGGTGTGAGTTCATTAACTCCACAGCATTGTAACCTGTCATTTTCACAGCACTTAGGAATCTCAAGATGAAACAATGCGAGTTTTGTAGAGAAATCACTTTTAATAGACTTTCTTTTGTTAGCTGGCTTTTACCTACAACCGGCCTAACAGAAACTATTTTCTTCTGTTATGACTTACTTTTGTAGTACAATTTTTAACTTTAGTAATCCTTCGTGTTGTCAGTTTGTGCTAACTCCAAAGATGACTTAGTTGCTTTGACCAACAGCATCCACAGTGTTCGTGCACCCGTGCATGAGTCACAGCTGGAGCCTGCTGTGGAATTTTCGGTTCAGCAACTAATTTCATTTGGCCTTGTTTTTAGAATCATTCATACAGAGTAGGGCATAGGGCAGTACATCTTCCAATAAACAAAAGAGCAAATAAAAGGATTATTTTTTTTAATTTCCTGGATCTTCTTTCCCCTGTTGTTCTCTATTCTGCTATCATATGCCATACTGAAAGAGTGTTTTTCATGTTTCCTGTGGGAATTGATCAATTAAATTATTGTAACTGAGGCTTCTATAGTGAGAATATATTGGGGAGAAGAAAACATTAGTAAAATACATTATTCATCTTTACAGGAGTTCTTTCAAACTAGTGTAGAATAATCTCTGCCTATTTCTTTGTTTTACTTGAAATGAATCTGTCAGTGGTGGTCACTGCCTTAAATAAGCAGTTCCTGTTGTATGGAACACTTCCACTTCATGTGTGAAAAGACAGTGGGTCCTCCAGTACAGATAAGATTTTGATGGAAATATGCATTACAAAGTGATGTAAACATTCTGGGTCTAGCAGGTGAGTTTTTCATAAATGGTTCACAGTGGGGGAAAACATAACATTATGCTTGTGGATTCCAGGTCAGAAGTGGTTCATGGAACGCAGGACATGCCCTCATCGTACTTTGCTTAACAATTTCTACTTTAAATTAATGGCTTAAATCAGGTGAATATTCTCCTTCGTCCTTTCCTACAGATGTGCTTGCCTCCAGACAGTATCTGTGGTTTTGCTTATCATGTTTTCTGCTCTCACAGCTGCCCTTTCTAGCAGCAATCTAGCAGTTACACACTGAAGCATGTCTTATAAAAAGAAAAATGAATCTTTCACAGATGTGTTACCTTTCAGTCATATAGTGTGCTGAACCTCCTAGGTGAGCATGAAACTAAAATCTTCATGGACTTAGGGTGTTAATATCACCCACTTCACTCAGTATAAAGGTGGCTGTGTCCAGTGTGGTGAGAAAAACTAATTCATAGTCAGATTTTCTGTATTCAACTAGTGGACCTTACCATGTTTCATCTCCGCCTAAATGGAAAATGGCTTATAGTCTCTACAGGATTTAGTAATTTTTTTTTCTTTCAGTAAGAAACCAACCTAGGTAATCATGACTTTGTACTTACACAGTAAAGTATTTGTTTTACTTCTGGCTTCTTGAAACTCTTTTCAGATTTAAGCATGTTAGATCTAAAAACATACTCCAGTTTGATCAACTAAAGTCATGACATTTATGTAGATAGCAATGACAGGGTTTCTTGTAGACCATTCGCTAAGCCCACTAAGCCTAACTTATAAGACTTTATGCATCTCAATCTTGTGCTGTGAGGCAAAACTTTGTTCTGGTTTACACAAAGGGCTTGTAATACAAAGGTGTTAGGTCTCTAAAACTGGACTGAGGAGGAGTTTAAAGTATTTGGATTTGAACTTATGATTCCCCCACACTGACTCAGCAGATTCCAAATTTGTGTGGAAACCTCTTCCTTTTTTTTCCTCTCCCCTTTTTTTTTTGCTTTTCACAAGTTGAGGTGTTTTGTCTCTTCTCTGGTGAAGTCCTCGAGAACCCTGATCCAGTGGGTTTACTCAGACCATGTTGAGCAGAGTATCACCTGGAAGAGTCTTTTTTTCAGACTGACTTAATTGCCATCACTTTCTGCAAAGAGAGGGGGCAGCAAGAGAACTAGGGTAGAGGGGCCAATATGGAGGCAGAGCATGTTAGTTTGTATTTGTATTACAAAACTTAAAAAACCCCACCTGAAATGTAATTTTTCTTTTAGTCACTGGAATCAGCAATCAGGAGCTAAGAGGAGGAATAGCTCAGTTTAGTGGGAACATTTGCTAACAAGTCAAGTACACAATAAAAGAATTTCCCAGGCTCTTGTTTACCTCTGCCTAAGAAAGTGTGAGAAAATGAATTAGGATAGATTGCTTATTAACAGGCAACAGCTTAGTCAAGGAGATGTGTTGTCATGAACTACCAGAATGAAGTATAGATGTCTATGAAAATGTCAGGTCCAAGATGAAGCCAAAGCTTAGGGATTAGTTTATAATCACTTTTGTGTTATACAGTGAATAGTTTTTACAAGCAAGTGACATGCCGTTCAGTCCTGCTGTAATTAAAGAATGCTAATGAGTTATGTCAGGTAGTGCTTTGCTGGGCGATTATACCAATTCATATAATGACATAAGGCAGGCAGCAGAATGAATGCAGAGTAGACCTCCAGACAACCAGCAAAAGCTCAAGAGTCTGGGAAATGCTGAGCTAATACAACTACATAAATAAGTAATTGAATTCTGGTATCTATTGATATGCTGATAGACACAAAAAAATGTCAAGTGACTCAGCAAAGGCTCTGGGCGATACTGCACACAAAAATACTTCTAGTCTGCTGGCTAGATGACTGATTTGGCCAGAAAATGGTTTGTAGAGAGCAGCAGGGATATTCTGCAGTGTTTTAGCACCATCAGAACATCATTTAAAAGCCATTCTGTTAACTTTCAGCTGCTGGTTATCCTCTTCTACATATATAACACAACATTTTTTCTGCCTGTACCAAACTTCAGTAGTTGGTAGATCCAGATTGGTTCTCATCTTTCTGTCCTGCTCCTATGCATTCAGTTGCATTCATATACAATACTGATGTGATAGTGTGTCTGTAGAATTTCATGTTAGTCTGTGGTAGAATGAGTTTCTCTCAGATCCAGTTCTCCGTGTAATATAATTATGGCATGCCTTTGTCCTCATTTCCTGAAGGCCACAGATTTCTGACTTAGTTCTTTGGACAGTGCCCATACAGAAAGTCAGGCGAAGAAAGTCCTTCTTCAGCCCAAATGTTTCCAAATGTTTTAGCCTTTGACCAGAGTTTTCCTTGCTCAAATCTGCATTAAAAAGAGCTGGCAAACCATGTTCTGTCTGGGCAGTCAGAAACAGGAGCAGGGCAGGGCTGGGAAAAATAAATTCACAAAAATTTTATCCATACTTTTCACTAAATTTTATTTCCAATCGACCTCTAAATTCTTGTATTTATTTCCGGAGGCCAGATAAGTAAAGAGGAAATTATCAGTGATTTTAAATGAAATTTTATTTTGTATTACTAATTATTTTTATTATTTATTTGATGAACATTTTTATTCAATGAAGGACACAAAGTATTTATAATTGTTACTCTGCTTGGGAAAAATTAAATCTAGGGGAGGTGCTTCAGGGAGCACAAGCTACACTGGGTACAAGTCAAGCTCGTATGCAGATCTCCAGCTTGTTACCGAAAAGTGGAGTAGAGCAATCTTCTCTGGCTGGAGGCTTGCCGAATTTAGCAGAGTTTGATAGTAAATGTGACAGTGGTTTAACAGGATATGATGGCAAGGTACACTTGATTATTTACTGCACAGAAGACAGGGTGAGACAAAACTGTCAGGGAGACCCTCCTGTTGAGTCATGGGGGTCAGAAGGGACCCCTTACATTCCAAACTCCTCCTCAGAGGGAAGATTAGTTGTGGCTAGATCCAGACTTAGTCTCAGACTTGGTCAACAGTTTATATCTAAAGGATTGTATGTGCACGATCAATCCTTTATACAACTTAGCTAAGATTTTCACATACTCTTAATCACATCAATAGTCTGCTGAGGCAGGGAATCTCTCAGCCTCGAGGAGTAACCTTGAGAGGCATCCTGACTCAAGGGGAGATCCTGGCATGCAGCCCGCTGCGGTGCAGGAGAGCACAGTGGGCCCTGGGCTGTCCACTACTTATGGAGTAAGATAATTGACTCATAGTCATATTTATACACCCACTACAGAAGTTAGTTTTTTTAAAACTTCGCTTGAATCAGACCTTGACCAGCACCATTAGGAGGGTGCATTGTCCAATTTAGTCCTTGGCTATCGTGTTGTTTTCTGTCTCCCCCAAATCCACTTTGAGTTGGATACAGCCATCACAACCACACCCGTCCATTTCGACCACCGCATGGTCGTTATCACTTGAGCATTGTCACAGAAACAAAGGTCAGGATGGGGAGGGGAGCACACTGCCACACTCGACCCTGTGACTATAGTCAATTCATCTTACCCTCATTAAGTGGTCGTGTGGTCACCTCTTGCCTCTGTGCCATAAATTGTATATTGATAATTTATACGATTACAGATCCATGGTAAGTAGTTAGTCAAGCACTGATATTTGTTATGTGCTAATCGTATGTTTTGGGTGGTTCAGGTTGGGTTATTTGTTTTATGATGTACCAAATCTTTATATATAATATAATTGTAAGTGATAGACATATTAAAGTTAGAGTCAGTAAAATCACGACTGGGTGAAACATTAAGTTAAAAAGTCCCGTTGCTGTTGGTGACTATCCAAGAAGAGTTTCCCAGCAATGGTGCTCTCCATTGTTCTTCACTCTTTCCAAGACATGGTGTATCAACTCTGTATCATGATGAATGGTGATTAGAGTTTCTGTGTCCATTGTTTTGGTCACATTCTAGTAGTTGATGCAGATTACCATGTTGGAGTAGTTTCGTCACCAACGTAAGATTCATTCCAATGGGGTTATGCAATAAATCTTGACTCAATGTACCGCTAGATTGTAATAATTGATAAGTTGTAACAGAAGTGAATAATTAAAGTCACATCTCATAATTCTGGTAAAGTTACAAGCATGAGTATTTGAGTGATTACTTTTATCTACAGTAATGTTAGCTACAAATATGACATCACAAAGGGTTCTTGTACAAACACATCCTTTTCCAATATATACGAGTACATTTTCAGGGGTTTCATTGGGATGTATTTCAAAATGACAGGATTTTTCTCAGTATTAAGACAAATGTCCTGGGCCTTAATAGTATTACTGTTACAAAAAAATCCTTGTCATTCCCATACGATGTATGTGTTAACGTCAATAGTTAGCCATTTTGTTGAGCCCATATTCTATGTTCCAATGGATAAAGCATAGTTCCATCGTGATTTAATCCTAGCGCAGTGATTTGGTATATGGCATATACTGAAACATTGCATATTGCTAAGGCAAAAGCTGTGGCCTTATTGTTGATTGGGTCATAAGTAAAATTGCCTGAACACCACCAAGAAGTTGCTGAGTTGGACTTAGCATAGGACAGCTACTGAAGGAATGATGAACCACTGAGAGATATTGGCTTCAGTAGCCATTTGGTCCATTAAAACCTCTCTGCTACTTGTTACTGTGCAGGAAATATCTTCCGCTTTAAATAGTACAATGTAATTATGTACTGGCTGTGGTGATTGTTTTTCTGCAGCAAGCAGTGGCCCTACAACGTATATTGAACCCTTGGATCTCTGTCAGATATAATCAGAATAAAGAAATAATACTACCTGCACAAGCCACAGGCAAACTTCTCTTATTCTCTTGCTGAAGAAAGGCAAAAAATAGCTCACAATTACAGTCAAATTTTACAGTTTTTATCACAACAGGTTAGCATGTAAGCTGTTGCGTTAAAGAGAGGTTGTATACGAAGTAAGAGGTGCTATTCAGTGTGCCTGAAGATTTCACTACAAACAGATTAAACCTCTGTTAGGTGAAGGTATAATACTAAAGCCACCCACTGCTTCAAGTGTTTTTCATACAAAAAGTCCTCATATGCCTCACAGAGGCTGGAATGTTTTACCAGGAAATAAAAGTGGAAGGTGGCATACAGCTGCATGAGAATGTGAAGAGGTGAAATGTAAAGAGGGTACCTATGGAAATTGTAGAGTCTGCTGTTGCCCCTCCACTTTGAAAGAAGCATCATGGAGAGCGCAGAGGGGTTATGTTTTTTTGTGTGCTCGTTACTTCCATGGTAAGACTGTTTCATTCACACGTGGCCAGCTGGATGCCTCAACTGCCAGCCTTACAATGCCAGCAATGAAAGCCACATTGTCTTATAGACTCTTTACATCTATCAAGTGACAGTAAATATTATGTAAGACAAGTTAGCTGACCTGTGCTTTTGCCTCATCTTCAGAGTACATCCTCAATTGTAGCATACAGAGGTATAAATAGCATTGGAAAGGCATAGTTGAAGCCATCCTCAAGAACTTATGTGACAATGCAGGAAACCAATACCTTAGTCTAAATAGATTCAATATATTAACTGGACTTCAGACTGAGTTTCCAAGTAAGAAAGCTGAGAGTGGAATCAGTAAAGCACAATGCAGAAGGCGACTGTTCTTTTTTTGTTTGGTCCTGAGGAAGGAGCTTATAAGACTTGCTCTACGCTGCCAGGATCCTAACGCTGAATAAGTCCTCTTTATTCACCAATAAGGCCCAGAATGTCCAATTTCCTTGACAAGGGTAGTAGCAATCAGATAGGGATAGCTTCTTTGTCTTAAATGTTTTCCAAGCCAGTACTTCGATGGAAAGCTCTTTCTTGGCTCCTTTTCAGGTATTTTTGCATATCTAATGTGTAATTGTTCCCTTTCTAGGTTGTGTGTGTGTTTCTGCCTTGGAGCAGACATGCAGTGGCAATCCAGATCTGTCTGCATATTGTCACTAGCAACCTATCTTGGAATAGAGGCTAGATTTCAGCACAGCGTGTGTAACTGGTTTTTTGTTCAACCTAAACAAAGAGTACTTCTATTGAGGCACTGCCCATTCATCAAGAGATTTCTTTCATTGCAAAAGAAATTTTTCTGTAAGTCTATGCCTACTTGCTCAGTTCTAGAAATTTTACTTGAAGACAATGATCACAGACAAGGTAAAGTTTGTTCTCTTTGCCTCTTCACATAATAAATTTTATTCTCTGAATTAAAGTGTAATAAAACCCAATAATTCCAATTTTTCTTAAGGGTAGAAATGCATTGTCTGGTTGTACAATTAGGCTGTGGTATTAAACCATTATTATACATATTCTAGACTTGTATTAAGGTATTTTCCAAGTACAATGCTGTAATACTTTAAGTATTCTAAATTATGTTAATATAATCCCTCTTCTACATAGGCTGAACTCTGAGGGCATTACCTTACTATTAATTATAAAAGAGTTAGCTTCATTGCCCAGTGGGCTTGCAATCAGCATACAAGCAAAAAATAATAGATGAAATAGGATAACCCAAATAGTACCTAGAAAAGCCAGGAGTGTCAATGTCCACAGGAACATGGTGAAATCAGTTCTGGAAAGTACTTGCATGGGGTCTGGCTGGGTTAGAGTTCATAGCAGCCCATGAGGTGCTGTGCTTTGCATCTGTGGCTGAAACAGTGCTGATAACACACCAGTGTTTTGGCTATTGCTGAGCAGAGCTTGCACAGCATCAAGGCTGTCTCTGCAAACCACTCCTGCCGCCAAAGGCCAGTAGGCTGGGGGTGGGCAAGAGGTTGGGAAGGGTCACAGCTGGGACAGCTGGCCCCCAACAGATCAAATGGATACCCTATACCATATGATGTTGTGCTCAGCAGTAAAAGCTGGGGGAAAGGAGGAGATAGGGAGAACATTTCTGGTTGTGGTGTCTGCCTTCCCAAATAATCATTATGCATGGGCCCTGCTTTCCTGGAAAAGTCTGAACATTGACTGCCAATGGGAAGTAGTGAATGACTTCTCTTTGCTTTGCCTGTGTGCAACACTTTTGCTTTCCTTATTAAACCGTCATTATCTTGATCCATGAATCCTTTCACCTTTCTTATATTTTCTCCCAATCCTGTGGCAGAGGGGAGCACGAGAGGCAGGGTGGGTGTTTGGTTGCTGGCCAGGATCAACCCACCACAGCACAACAAAGCTGAATTTTAAGAGTGTAATGTTTTTAGAAATTATGTTTTAAAGCACCTTACTGGAAATAATATAAAAGGGTCTGATTTTTTTTAAAGATGACCTGTTCAACAGTCCTTGAAAACCAGGTTCCTCACAACTGGGCATACAAAGTCTTTCTTAAAATATCCTGCAAGCAATAATGACTACATAAAGCCTCTCTCATTAGCTGCCAAAATGATTTGTGTGCTGATACTTGAACATCAATGTGTCCCACAGAACAAAAGTAATAAGATGAGCAAGTTTAAAGTCTATGATCCTCTTCCTCCTTATGGCAAAACAGTAAGTTAGAAGGCTGTAGGAAAGCTTATTACTTGTAATGACCTTTGTGTTATGCTTCTGTTCTCCATCTACAGAGTAGCAGTACAATGTGATCTTTCACAGCTTCTGCAGTCTTGTCTTCTCACAAGTGCCTGTAATCATTACATTGGTCTACATCATCACAAATACACAGAATAATTTTTTGCCTCTTTGAACTCCGATTAAACACTTGTATTAAATATTAAAGATTCTGTTTATCATTGCAGTGTTTTAAGTTTCAAAATTTGGTGGCTACACGATTGGTGTAACCAAGTGACAGAGCTGGGGTGCAGCATGATTCTGACTCTTGGTTTTGTGCAGGCAATTAGCTGTGGATGGGGAAGATGTTAATTACTGTAGTTAAGAAGAATCTAGATGTTTTTTGGCAATTTTGCAATGTGATTTCAGTGCTAGCTTCAGCGGAGCAGGCAGTTTTGTAGCAGATTTGTCCTCATACTACTTTACTCGTTGCTCTTCCAACTTCAGCAAAAGAAGTACAATATTCAGTGTTCTTTATTCACTGCAAGAAGCAGTTTTTTGGCCAGACTGGAATCACTTGTTATTTAATTTTGTATTTATTACATGTCCAGAAAGAAAAACAAGCAAGTAAGAGAAAAAATAGGCAACTATTATTTTTTCTTTCACATTTATATATACATTAGAAAATACTGTGCAGAAAATCATTGAATTGTTGTGCTGGTTTTGGCTGGGATTAAGTTAATTTTCTCCATAGTAACTAGTATGGGGCTGTGTTTTGGAGATTTGTGCTTGAAACAGTGTTGATAACAGAGGGATGTTTTACTTACTGCTGAGCAGTGCTTACTGCCAAGGGCTGTTCTGTTCCTCACCCCACCCCACCAGCGAGCAGGCTGGGGGGGCACAAGAAGCTGGGAGGGGGCACAGCCAGGACAGCTGGCCCCAACTGACCAAAGGGATGTCCCGTACCATAGGATGTCATGCTCAGCATATAAAGCTGGGAGAAGAAGAAGTGGGTGGACAGACTTTTGGAGTTTGTCCTCCCAAGTAACCATAATGTGTGATGGAGCCCAGCATTCCTGGGGATGGCTGATCACCTGCCTGCCGATGGGAAGTAGTGAATGAATTCCTTGTTTTGCTGTGCTTGTGTACAGGCAGCCACTCTGTACACAATCTGAAAATTTTCAAGCACTCTCCTTTCTTGAAGGACAAGTCCATTTTGGTCCAGGACTTGTAGTCTTAGAGGGCCACGAAGGTAGTGACTCCACTAGCCAGTGCCCCGGCACGCTGCGGTGAGGTGACTGTGTTGGAGGTGTTGAAGCCTCCAAAAAGCTTAGACTCAGCAGCCATGGTCCCAAAGGAGCAGCTGGGTGTGCAATGGGTGTCAGGAGCGGCTGCTTTACTTATTAAACTGTCTTTGTCTCAACCCACAAGTTTTCTCACTCTTACTCTTCCTATTCTCTCCCCTATCCCCCTGTGGAAGAAGGAATGAGAAGCTGTGTGGGGCTTAGTTACTGACTGTGGTTAAACTGTGATAATTGTATAGTCTAAAAAAGAGATGAGAAAGCAAATCTATATTACTTCTATAACATCAGTAAGACAACCTACCATTGAAGAGAATATCTGATTTTACACTTCTACACTGCAATAATGGCACCCATATGTACTCAAGGATATCAAAGAAAACTTGGTAGTCTCTTTTAAAGTAAAAACATTTAAACCAGTCTGAAATAAATGAAGATTATCCTATGCAAGCCTTTTCAAAGCTATGTAAGGGAAGCATATGGAGTAGAAAGCTTGAAATCAAACCACAGTTGTGAATGCATGGGTTGTTCTTTGGTGTTAATAGTAATATTGGCTTTTTTTTTTTTTTTGTAAACAACAAATCAAGTGCAGTTAGTACTAAAAGGAAAAGTTCACACAAAAAGGTATTTAGCTGTAGCAACTGATTTCAGGGGAAGTGCCAGAGCACAACTCCTCCAAAAATGCGGAAAGGTGGTGTATTTTAAGCAAGATTTCAGCATCAGGCCTAGAAGGTGGTTTCTGTGCCCTTTAACAAGGGCAGGGAATAACAGGCTGAACAAATATGTAATTTCTCCTCTATGAGGTTGTGTGCAAGCAACCAAACACTCAGTTTCACCCAGGGCTTCCTTATAGACAGCAGCAGTTTTGCATTAGTACCACCAGTTATGTGAAAGCGGTACAGCTTCTCACTGGAGGTGTAGTTGTATGTTACATCCAAGTATGGATGCAAGAAGGCAGATGTTCTACACAGAAACATCTCTACCCATTCAAGTACAACAAGGTGTGCAAGGCGACAGTATCCTAATAAAGATGTCTAATTGATACATCTTTTTTTAACTAGGTGAAGAAAGCTGAATTGGAATTTGATCTTCCCGTCATGATTGTGTGCATTTCCAACCTTCAAGGCTTTGGAATATTATTTACAGCTTGGTGTTCCTGGTCTTGCTCCTGCCCTGCCAGCACTGCTCACTTGGGAAGCTAGAGCTTGTCTTTTTAACCATTGCGCTCTGTCTGACGTATTTTCTATGATGGTTACATTGAGCTTGGGATTGTTGTAGGTGAAATAAATTTAGCACCAGGCTGAATTTGAGCCCCATAAATCTGGCCTCGAGCAACGTGTTGGAAGAGATGCCTACCACTTATTGAACAGCCTCCGGGCCTGAGCCCTCAGTCAGGGCAGTGGCGCCTCCATCACAGCCCTCTAAGGGAAGGGCCTTCAGCCCCAAGCCTCCTACTTCCCAAGGGATAAGACTTGCTCATCTGACTACAGGACTGCTGTCACAGGCACTTTTTTGAACTACACCAAAATGAACTCTTTGTAGCTGGAAAAGGACCAAACACGAGTAAGTCATGATATCTTAATAGTAGCTGGTCATTAGGACCTCCTCTGGGAGAGGAGAAGCTGGTATTTTTGACCTTGTTCCCTGGACAAAGTGTTTTATCGTTGTTCAATTAGAAACACCAACAAACCTCGAAGTATTCAACTCTTCTTCCTCTCAAATAAGTACATGATCTTTCAGGCAGCTAATTGTTATGGTTGAGTCTGGGTCAGGAGAGTAGGAAGACAATTATCATTACCATCCTTCTGCTAAGGGCAACCACTTCATTGCCTTCGTCTACTAATTGGATCCCTCACTTAAGTAAGCTTTTCCTGAGCTAGCTCACCCCCTTGTTAATTGTGCTGTGCTTCTGTAAATACAAAAAACCAAACCCATTTGCTATGCATCTGTATTCCTGTTAACCAATTTAGTTTGGTAGTGCACACATCAACAAGTGAGATCCGTCATATTTATTTTATTTGTATGTGAAAAACATTTAAATTAGCAGAACAGATCTGGTTTCTAAGGCTGTGGTTTGGCACAGGTTTCCTTTGGTGGCTGTGCCAGCTGCAACAGTTTCTGTGTCCCATTGGCCACTTTTTCCTCCTGCTTGTATTGCATGGGTCTATATGTGAATATATAGACCTAGACTTCAAATTTAGCAGAAAAATAACCATCCTTTTAAAAGGCTACTTCTTTTCAACTCAGAACGTTCCCTGATCCCATTTGCCTTATGGCTTCCAAAGTGTTCCTGCTGGCATGGCCAGTGTGGAGGCCAGGCTGAGAACTGAAGGCTGCTTGAGCGACCATAAATGTGGAAATAAATGGATTTCCACTCGTGGCATACTGTGTGCATGCTTTTTTAATGGTTTCATTTTCCAGTGTTAATTTGAAAATGATAATTTTCAGATAACTTCAGCTATGCCAATTATTATTTAGATAATTATCAGATAACTTCAGTTATGGCAAAGAAATAAGAAGGTTGCAACACCCTCCCCAAACCAAACAAAATCCTAAGCCCTCTGGCCTCACCTGCCATTATATTTTCATAAGGCTGGAAAACATATAGGGCCAGGTTTTCTAAAATGTGTGCTTGGAGTTAGCCTTCAAGTCAATATTTAGTGACCCAAACATATGTCTTGAATTTTGAAAGCAATGATTATTCTGCTGTTAATGAAAAACTATTCTGGAATGCCTTTTGGAAAAAAACAATTCAATGAATGCATAGGACAACTTCAAAACCCACAAATATTCAGAAGTAAGAATAAAATAAAAAATGGGCTGACAGAATAGGAAGAAATTTTTTTAAATGGGCTAAAATATTGAGATCTAATATATTTTGGTTTTATTGACTGTGTAGTGAACATATTTTCACATGGAAAAAAGCCTTATTATCACAACTGCAAGTAGCTGGCACATTGGCCTGCAATATTAAAATTGTCAAGGTTCTCAAAGGTAAGGGACGTAGGAGCTGTGGTTTGACATAGCAGTAAAGTTAATGTTCTGATCCTCTGTTAGAAATCTGGCTGTGATGCAAAGCTCTGATGCAACACAGACTCATTCAGCTGGTTCAGATTTCTTTAAACAATTTTGACGGGTTGACTTGATGCTGGCATGCTTTATGGCTGTGCTTGAATTGCCTGTCTACCCTGTTCTAACTTTATGTCAAATCAGGCACTGATCATCCATCCCATTGCAGGGCATAAACTCTATGTTGTGTGCTAAATCCAGCACAAACCTTCAGGATGAAAACATGTCTTCCACTGAGGCAGGTGTTCTGAACTTTTTTCACTGTATCCTCTGATTTATAGGAGCATATCTTCGTAAGAATTTCCCAGTGCCTTCCTGTTATTCTCTGGGACTTCACAAGCTCGTAAATTTAATCTCAAAATAATGGAAAAATACATTAAAAAGAAGCCTCTAGTTACTGACAATTTTACTGTCTTTTAGGAAGACTCTAATGAAGATGAAGAGGTGGACATTTCATTAGTTGATTGAATTATCTTTCTTATATTATGAATTCTATAATAATATGAAACTTTCATTTGCCTTTGTATTTTTAATCAATTGTTGTATTATCTATAACTGAGAAGCACTGCAATTTTCCCCTAGGCTTGTTTAGTCTGCTGAGAATAGACTTCTACAAACCTGAAAGAGAAGGCTGTCTTGCTGTTTCATTTTGTTATTATTATTGCCACTGCATCAGTAGCAGTTAATTTTAACTCTCAGCACCAAAACCAGTACTTGG
The DNA here is from genome assembly GCF_017639655.2 of Falco naumanni. NCBI lineage: Eukaryota > Metazoa > Chordata > Aves > Falconiformes > Falconidae > Falco > Falco naumanni. Next base: position 58,629,331 of record NC_054056.1, on the reverse strand, counting down.
TTGCAAACCTCCAATTAACTGGACATACTTGATGAGAAACTGTTTTCTCTAGTTTGCTCCTCACTGCGTATTAAAAGCTCCAACTGTCCTACTGTTAAGGCTGTCTTCAAGTTGGGAAGTATACTTTGTGTTTCCTGTTTTTCAGAAGCAATGATATCACTGAACTTGATAATGTTGGTACTGCAGGTCATTATTAATTCTGTTACTAAACCTGAGATGTCTGCTAACCAAGTGCTTGTCTTTCTCATTGCTGGAAATTAGGCTTCTTCTGTTTCATCCTAGTGTTTGAGTAAAAGCTTGTGAACTTGCCCCACCAGCGAATTGATTCCCTGAAGAAAAGTCAGGAGACTTGCAATTCCTGATTCTTCTAACCTTTCTGAAACTTTGGATTAACTTGTTTGTCCCCTTCTCTTGAATAAAAAATACTTACATATATATAAGTTGACGACACTGCTCCTACTTTCCCTGAAACCAAAGTTAATTCTTTGCTCCTCCTTTGTGCATTCCTAAGTAGCTGTTCAGACCATAGTTGTCCCTGCTGGTTTTCAGGGGATTTTTCATATGAGCTAGTCATTGACAGACCAGGATGTATCAACAAAAATATACTTGATTTTGCTAATTAGAGCCATGTCCTATAGCTGCGTGACATAACTGACATTAACGGAGTTAGACTAATGGGTGCAATCCTTGCGGGTCAAACTTCTGTAACAACGTTGGTGGTGGCTCTGTATGTCCACTTCTGTAACAACGTTGGTGGTGGCTCTGTATGTCCATGGGAGTGTACAAGGAGTACAAGCATAGCCACTAGAACTAGAACTCCATGGTATTTTTGTGGTATCAAACTGCTGCTCCATCAATGTGGAACAGCAACTCCCATCATGGTGGTGATCTGCGGTAAGGTCTGCATAACTGCATCTTCCCTCCTGGCTCCCCAGTGATTTTCTTGAAGAGTGCTTGAGCTTTCTGCCTGTCAGCCCTGGAGACCTTGAAAGCTGGCCACTCAAATACAGATTCACAGGAAAAAATTAGTTAGATTTTTCCTTAAGATTAAAGCTTTAACTTTTTTTCCCAGAAGTTTGAACTGTCTGTCTTTCATCCTCCAGATGGAAGTATTTCAATCCCAGGTTTCAACTAGCCATAGAGTTTGAGGTGCATTTTAGGCATTCAGCATCTTTTATAAGCATGAAGGTCACTTTTTCAAAGATGCATTTTTTCACCACTTTGAAGGCTGTGATGTTTAGCTAACATTGACCTCCATGCCGCAGTAATTGAGGAGCCGAGCAAGAGGTAGTAAGAAAGATTGTAGATGCTAAGCAATTTTTGCTTTTTATTTATCAGCAATCAGAGATAGCATGAAGAAATGTAATTCAGTTGAGAAATCACAGCATAGTCCAGCTTTGCTTTTGCAGAAATTGATTTCCCAATTGATCCAATAGCAATTGATTTCTTGGAGACACAAATCTGCTAGCCCTCTTAGCCTGAAGGATTAACTCATGCCCTGGGATTTCTCGGTTATTTTAGTTAGAACCAGAGCTTGCTCTAGAGGCTGCCCTCTGTCTGAAATCATACTGGATTTCTTCTGTTTGGTATGTTTTGGGGTTTTTTTTTTGTTGGTTTTTTTTGGGGGGGGGAAGGAGAGAAAGAAAGAAAGAAAGAGAAAGAGAAAGGAAGGAAGGAAGGGAGGAAGGAAGGAAGGAAGGAAGGAAGGGTTTTTTGGTTCATGTTTCAAAACCTGTCAAAAAGAAATTATCTTCTCGTTGTCTTTTATAATCAGGCACTTTGTAAGCCTAGGAAAACCAGAAAGCTGCAGCTTATTGGCAGCCTCACTAAACCAGTATGACAAGAATTTTCTCAAGTTCTGCTTCACTTTTAATACTGGCTTAGGCACTAAATACAATAGGGCTCATGGTACCTGCTTTTGTTAGGGATTAGTGGTGCTTGAAATTTTAAATGCTGTGAATCTGGGAGGCTCATGAGAGTCACTTGATTTTTGTATGTCAGCAAACAGCTTACCATCAAGGACAATGCTTTAGTGTAAACTGGTTTAAGTTCTCACTGATACAACTGAATGCACTGGTTACTTCTGTATAGAAGCCAATATTCTGGGTTCAGATGTGATACTGAACTTCTTTCCTTTCTGCAGATCTGTTTGTTTCTGGCTAACAAAATTTGTCTTTTTAATTTTGTTATCTTTGCAATCAGCCATAACAATACTCCGTATTTTCACTTCTTGTCAGGTGAATGTTAGAGAAACAATAATTTCTGTTCCTGAAATAATGTTGCTTATTTCTTTTCTTTCAGCATACAGTGATTAAAAAAGTCCTGACATTAAAATAGGATACTGTATATTGCAAGTCTTTGTTGTAGGAAAACTGAGAAAAAGTAGTGTAGTAAGGGCTTTTAAGAAAAAAATAAGCTCTGAGCTATATGGTTATTATTTAATTCTCATTCTGGTGCATTTAGACACCTCATTAAATAGGAAGTAACTTGCATTTTTTATCAACCTAAACAGAGAGTGAGGAAAGAATCTGTATGTCAGTAGAGAGATGTCAGATTAGCCCTGAAAACTATCTCTAAAGAGGGAAAAGTTGATATTGTTGTCATGGTGTTCTTGCAAATTGCCTGGGTAGTATGTTTATCTATGTTTAGTTGTCGTATGTATTGAATCAGAGACTTGCCTAGATAGGAACCGTATGCACACATTGCTGCATCTGCAATTTTGCATGTGTAGCGATGTTTCTTTGTGGGTGTAGTGAACTAATGATTATTCTCACTGTACATCTTCTTGAGGTTGTCCTTCAGCTTCTTTGGTATCTTTTCATACCTATGCTGGGCTAAAATACCAACACCTAACTATGGAGACAGCACAGGACAGAAAGACACTGAGTTGTTAGGGCTCTTTGCTCAAGTCAAGCAGCCAGCCCAGGACTGTTATTGTAAATGCAATGATGTGCTCAGACACTCTGTGCAATGCATGTTTGTATATGAATTTGTTCACATTTGTTCCACGAGGAAGAAGCAAACTCTAAAGTGGGGAGCTCACAACTTTGATGAAAGTTAAGGAAAGGTGGAGTTAAGCTGCAAGAGAAGCCAGAGCTGGACTGTGAAGGTAGACAGCAGAAAAACAAAGCCTGAATTTTATAACTGGTCTGTATCTTGGGAATGTGTGAAACTTTAGGGAAGAAGAATGGTGCTTGTGTTTCTGATCAGGCAGGGGAGGTTTAAGATTTAGTGTCTGGGGCAGGTGCTAGTGATGCCGGTGAGAGGAATAGCATGGCTGGCCTGTTCAAGCCGGTCCTTTAGAAGCCTTTGCCATCAAAAGGAGACCTGTTTCCTCAGCCAAGATAAATAATTGGTAGGCTGTCATCACAGGGCAGGCCTGTTAAAATGAGTGTGCCTCACACTGGTCCCACCTGAAACAAAATGAGTCTTAGGCTGGGCTACTTCTTAGATCCTGTCAAGAAGAGTGCAAAAAGAGTCAGCTGGTTCTTCCTGGGAACATATGTTGGAGCACATCTTCAACAGTCTCTCCAGAAGGACAATCTGCTTGTGAATATGTATTGGTAAATGGGTGACTGGAAAGTCTACCTGGCAGCTAATGTACGCCTAGCACTGGTGTTACAAACAGGGCTGGAAAAATAGTGAATTGTGAATGTGAATTGGCAGTTGGACTAGATGATCATTGTAGGTCCCTTCCATCTGCACTATTCTATCAGTAACATCTAGGGCTTTTCTGCTCAATATTAGAATATAATTTACTGAAGATTGGGTATGATACATCAGCTTTCACTGAATTGCTGGTGATCAACAAAGTTAAAATGTTCAAATGTCCGAGTCTCACTGAGGAGATGAATTATACAATAAATTAGCAGCATTGTAAAACAAAAAAAAAAAAAAGAAAAAGAGATGGTCATGCAGAAGCATTTTATGAAGAAAATTAACAATGTGCTTTTAATGTTCACCTTTGCCATACTGCAAGATCTTCTCTGTGGTCCAGCAAGACATACTTTCCTTTCTCTTGTAGAAAGTAGTATCAATAAGAACCTGCTAATTTTGGTTTTGGTTTTGGTGTCCCCCTGTCCCCAGTCTGTTTTTCCGTTATTGAATTACCCCTGCTTTCTGTCAAAAGTTTCTGTGGTCTTTCATTGGTCATCTGTGCTTTGTGGAGTCTGCAGCTAGCACTTCTGATTCACCAGGTCTGTTACTGCTGACCTGTGCGCTAACAAATTGTTAGGGGATGATTCATTACTGGAATTAACTTCTGTTATAAGGCACAAAAAAATGGTGATTACTAAACCTCTTATTACCCTTGTGAAGTTTAGGGCCTGGTTAAAATATTGTCCAGTTTAGGTTATTAGGATATGCCTTTCTAAAATGCCTTTTATACTGTATTGCATCTTTCTCTGCTTTCTACTCTGATGTGAGAATCACCACTGCTAGGTACTAACTGGGAGCAGCCAGAGATTATCTCAAACCGTTTTGAAGGACTCGGATGAAAGGGGTGATGGTCAGACGTGCCAGTGCAGTCTTATTACGTATGGCTAATCCTACCCTTTTATTTTTTATCCCAATTAATTGCCTGTCTTTATTAAAGGCTAACTGGATGGTAATGCTGGGGAGGTAACAGTGGAGATTTTCATGGGGCTCAGCCAAAGCTACTCAGCACTGAAGTCAAGAGAAATAGTATTCTCAGTCTGAGAAGTTAGAGAACATTTATGTGATTCAAATGCAGAGAAGGCCACCATCTTCATCACTGTTGGTGATCCATGAGTTATCTCTTAGTCTGAGAGGATCCTCTGTGGCTCTGAAATACTATGCTAATGACAGCTTAGGCATAATTTCATAATTAGGCCAAGAATACCAATCCAAAGCTACATTATGAAGGACAAATGTATTTTCATCAAATAGATAAAAATAGCTACAGAAGGACACTGGGCCTAAATTGTTTCAGTGTATTAGCCCTAGACAAGCTGGGTAGATATGTATTAGTGTCAGTAAAATTCTTCTCTGAGTCTGTTAAGATTAGCACAGATTAATACCAGAATGCATCTAAGACTAATAAGCTCTTCTTACAGAAACTTCTTCAGAGGCATGCTGTACCGCTGGTCTCATTTACACATTCATTGACAAAACCAGTCTCTTGCTGTCATGAAGGCAGCATGCAATTCCCTGACTGTTTTGACAAGATGTTAACTTGGCCTACAGGTCAGGGTAGGCACGGCCACCCTGTCCGGTGGAGGTGCTGAGCTGCTGAGCGAGGGGAGCTGTGGTGTGACAGCTGGTGATGCTGGTGGCAGGCAGGGGCTGGGTGTTTCGTTTCTGCCAGCGGTGCTGTCACGGCTCCCAGTCTGGGCTCCCAGTCTGGCGGCTGCTGCAGCCTTCGAGGTGGGTATGCGCCTGGGGCGTCTTTCTGCTCTCTGTCACACAATAGAAAGAAACGACATGGGAACGCAACAGGCCCTGACATCTCTTTCTCTCCTGCAATCCTGTTTTACTTCTTTCTTATGTTCACTGTTGTCTTTCTTGGGGCACTCTTGATCTTTTTTGCTAGAGCCCAAAACAAACACTTGGTGAGTTCAACAGAATAGGGACGTTAAGCTGTTAGCATTTTCCTTATACCAGATAAGGTGTTACATGAAGTACCAAACAGAACACCTTTTCCTAAAGATGCATTTCAGCATCCCATCTGGGATGACCATGGACCTCAGGAGTACTCCCAAGGGCTCCAGACCCAGGCTTCTCGGTGTATGACTGAGCTATGCTTGCTCCTACGTGGCAGGGAGAACTGTGTACCCACACCCCAAGTCCCCATCCAACCTCTTTTCCACTTTTCATCTGTGGAAAGAAAATACCAATGCAGGCTTTGCAATGAATGGAGTACTGTTTGCCCACACTGGCAGTCCAGACATGATCTTTGTGGCCTGGGAAAACAGCAGGCACCAACCTCTTTGTAGAGATAATTTATTTAACTGAACAAACAAAAGAGAGGAGCACCAAGATGATGAACATCTGAAAGACCAGCCTATTTAGTCAGGAGTCCTCCAGCTGGAAGATGAAGCCACTCTTGGATTCTTCCCAAGAGAATCCAAACCCTTTTACTTACATACCCCTTTACTTAAAATCCTTATAACCCACCTGCATGCCTCCACCCACTGCTAATTGGGTGTCCCTTCAGTTACTTGCTTGTCAAACTATAATGCTTGTAGGTGTTTGCTGCAGAAATATAATGATAAAAAACTTTTCTGGGGAGGAGGGAATTTTTTTTTCCATTTTATTCTCTAACATAAGCAAACTGCTTCTGTATCACTACCCCAGCTTCTAGGCAGGTGATTTTTCTGCAGGTTTTATAATAGAAGGGAGTTTCTTTGTCTAGCATAGACACTTGTATAGATGCTTTTATATACTATGAAAAAATCCCAACACCTTAATTTGCAGAAAGGTGATGATTTGGAGAAGCAGAGACTATTTATCTCAAGTTAACTGCAAATCCTGCATGGTATTTGACTGGTTGGCTAGCGGATAACGGAAGGGGCATTTGGCAGTGTCAGGAAGGTGTGTGCTTTGCATTCCTTGGTCTTTGTACAGAAGCAGAGCCCATTTGTTAAAGAAAAGGCTCACACTGATTTTGCCACCTTTTGGGTAAGGCCCAGAATGAGCATCAGCTGCCTGACTGCTAGACCCAGAGAGGGACTTCAGCCATTGCAGTACTGAGCTCGGGGTTTACCAGCTCTTAGACCCTGTGAAACCTGGGGGAATTCACACCCGTGTCGGGAAGCTCTGGCTCCCCGCACGATGCACTGTGTACTCCTTCCATGTCTATATTGAAATCTCTATTCTAGCAAGGGAACTGGAACACAAACACTTATTTGTTCTATTTTTTCACACAAATTACCCGAGTTATATCTTCTATTAGTGGTGAGACAGGCTTGACAGTATGTCCCCTGCATTTTGTAACAGTGTTGTTCTTGCAAAATTATAACTGTGAATATAAGACAGTTGCTTATAACAGTAATAAAGCTCCCACTTCAATAACAGTCTTCTGCTCTTATCTCTTTTGGAGTACTATTGCAGTATGAACTTATTGTCTGTGAGTATTAGCCACAGCACAGAAAACAAGAAAGAAATGTGTTTGGAAAGGAGCATGCCTAGTGCTTAATACTACAAAAAGCTCATAACGAATTTTAGATCAGAAACACTGTTCCGTTAGAAAGACAAAAGAAGACCACTAGATGGTGGTAAAAACCCAAGCCTTTGCTAACAAAACCTGTGAAAAGAGAAGTTCAGAGGGGCAAAGAAGGGGAGGAGGAGCTACAGTTTGGGTACTGAAGTCATTATTGCTTGGAGTCTATAAAAAGGCAGTTGCACAGTAAGTAATTTATACATGGTCAGCCTTGACTCTACGGATTTACTCATTCCTTTTTCTCTGTTTTTGTCACCTCTTCCTACCAAGGAATCCCGAGCCCCAGATGTCAGGTGAGGAGGGGGCTGAAACTTCTGCTCTGTGGAGGAAAGGTTGCAGGCGATGAAGAGCAAGAGCAGCTGAAGGAACAGCTCTGGTAAATAGGTACAGTTAATTCTTGATTACAAATAAAAGGTTACTTTTAAAAACTGAGCATTAACTTGATATGCTTTGAATTTTATTTGCAACTGTCAGCTTTAAGTGTTCCCCTTGTTAAGAATCTGATGGCTTACAGCTTTGCCCTGAATATTGCAAAAGTGCACTGAATAAAATATGATCTGAAATAGAGAACTTTTTTTTTTAATTACAGAATTCCACCCATACCAATTCTTAATTCATAACCTTAGTGTACCCTGAAATGTATGGATTTGTCTTCGTTATGTCAGCATGTTAGTATTGCACAGGTAAACTGTTTATAACACAGTTCATGTGAACTTAAGAAGGACAAAGGTCAGGAAAGCATTTAAATCTTTTCCTGAAAATGTTCAATTCTTAATTGTGGCAATAATTTAAACTTTGGTATGTTGTATTCCAGTGAGCAGGTTCTGCTGAACCTAATACTATATCTTCCTCCATTTCTGGGGTCTGAGAATTGAGACTTTGAAAACTGTTTGTTGTTTGGTGTTCAGCAGAATTTCCAGGACATTGTGCTCACTTCTGCAGGACCGAATAGAATAAACAAAACTATGAATGAAGAGTGCATGAATCTCTTTGCTATCTATCCTTACTGCAAAATTAAAACACAAATTAACAAAGCTCTGAGCCAATCAGAGATTAATTTAGAATCAGTAGAGGAATATGGCATGGAAGAGATGGGATGTGTACGAGCCAAATTAAATAGAAATGGGTGATATTTGTTTTGTCAACTTCTGCCTGTTCTCGTCATGCTATATTTTTTTTGGCAGGGTCTTATGCCTTTTGGAAAATGCATTTATCACGCTCCTTGGCAAGTCCCTCAGAAAGAACAGAACGTGTTTGCTTCCAGAGATGAACACGTCCTCTCAGCTGTATGTTTCTGAACTAAACCCGAGTGCCTCTGGTAGCAACTTTACTGTGCCTACTGTCAAGAGCAAGTCATCGCCATGTGAGCAAGTGGTCATTGCAGCTGAGGTGTTCCTAACTCTGGGCATTGTAAGCCTCCTTGAAAATATCTTAGTTATATGTGCAATAGTTAAGAACAAGAACTTGCATTCACCCATGTATTTTTTTGTTTGCAGTTTAGCAGTGGCTGACATGCTGGTTAGTGTGTCCAATGCTTGGGAGACCATAACGATATACTTAATAAACAATAGACACATAATTATAGAAGATACCTTTGTTCGTCATATAGACAATGTCTTTGATTCAATGATCTGCATATCTGTGGTGGCTTCCATGTGCAGTTTGCTGGCTATAGCAGTAGACAGGTATATCACTATCTTCTATGCCCTACGTTATCACAACATCATGACAGTGAAAAGATCAGGGCTTATTATTGCATGCATCTGGACCTTTTGTACGGGCTGTGGCATTATCTTCATTCTTTATTATGAATCAACTTACGTGATCATTTGTCTCATCACCATGTTTTTTACCATGTTGATCCTCATGGTCTCACTGTACATCCATATGTTCCTTCTGGCTCGTACTCATGTGAAGAAAATAGCTGCTTTGCCTGGGTACAACTCTGTCCGTCAAAGAACCAGCATGAAAGGAGCCATCACTCTGACTATGCTTCTTGGCATCTTCATTGTTTGCTGGGCTCCATTCTTCCTTCATCTCATCCTGATGATCTCCTGCCCTCAAAACCTGTACTGCGTCTGCTTCATGTCTCATTTCAACATGTACCTCATTCTCATTATGTGCAACTCAGTGATTGATCCCTTGATCTATGCCTTTCGTAGCCAGGAAATGAGGAAAACCTTCAAAGAGATAATTTGTTGCTATAGCCTGAGAATGGTCTGTGGGTTATCAAACAAGTATTAAGAAAACAAAACCAAACCAGGGAAGTGAATGGAAATGCAACATCTTGTCACATCTTGTTATTCTGCTGAAATGCCTACAGAACAACTTTCTCCGTTTAGCTGTCATGATTTCTGCAGCCATCAGAAACCATTTTTAATATGTTATTTTGCCTTTCTTTCCCTCCACACACCTCTCTCACAGTGGTAGTAGGTGTTGCTCCATGCATTTGTATTACAGGGAGAAACAATATTTTGAATCTCATTTAACCTACTGAAGAATGGATCTTACGAGAGGATCATACAGGGAAAGCCTTATTTTGCTTTCTGCTAAATGCAATGTGTGACCTGCCATGCAAATGAGCCCATCAGCCTCTCAGTGTGTATTTCTCTTTATAATCTTTGTCTCTCTAGATAAAGCATGGATTATTCTGATGCCCAGAATTAACAGGTTTTTTTGCTATTTCCTTCTGAAGACATAAAATCAGAGAAGTAGCTCCAGTTATGAGGGTTCACATACCTCGCTCAACAGTCATAACCAAAATATGCACATATCAGCAGTCTCGTATTCCAGTCATAACTGTTACTGTCATGTGTTACGTAAGAGGACAGTGTTACCGCGAGATTTTCCAGGTTGGATACGGTACTTTGTCGTATCTCACTGTATGTGTTCTTGTCGCTGTGGGCTAAGATGTACCATAGGTGGATTTTCAGGCTGAATATGAAGACTGAGCTGAATCTAGTTTGTCTAGTTTTTTTATTCCCCAGGCTAGGGAAGTGAAAGGTACATTGCCTCTAGATGGTCATGTCACATTTTGTGGTGATGGAAAGACTAGGTGAGTGGCTGCCTTTATGTAGACATTAGAAAAGTGTTTCAGCTAGAAGTAGCTTTTGTTACTGAAGAAAGCTGCGCTGTAGATTGCGTCTTTCAAGCTGGGAGAGCAAAACAAGTTCGATGATCAGAAGGCATAGCAGGCAATAGCAAAACAGGGATTTCAAAACCTCAGGCACATGTAGCAATAACAGAGTCCTGACTTTTGTTCCCCAAACAAATAAATTTTGTCTTTATTGAGAGGATTCTGAGGTGAAACCCCCATGCCTTCTGTGTGGATAATTCACATTTAATCATGCTCTTATAAACATGCTGCTCTGCAACAGCTGTGTAATGTACAAGATACTGGATTTATCACAGATAAGGAAGTGCAACTGTGGCATTGATTTCTTGATGCTAATCAATGGTACATATCTTGCACTGCGATATAAGCTAAGAAAATATTTCAAGCAGTGGTACCCTACTGACTAGATATCAGAAAATAGCTTGGAAAGATGAATTATTTCTTCCGAAAAGCTGAAAGAATAGCCCTTATTATACTTGGTTTAGGGATGCTCTAAAACTGTTGTTGTCAATAGAAGGACTATGATTGATTCTATGGGCCTTAGGCTATACCTTCAAGGTGGAAGTCCTGATCAGGTGTTACGAAAGTTTTTTATCATAACAGTGGTTAAACATGGGGACATGCGCCCAACACTTGTGCAATCTCCATCCTTGGAGATATTCAGAACTTGGCTGGACACAGCCCTGAACAATCTGCTGTAAGCTGACTCAAACTTTGAAGGTGGCTCTGCTTTGGGTGATTGGGAATGGATGGCACCCAAAGGTCCCTTCCAGCCAAAGTTATTCTGTGATCTCATGAAACAGATTGTATATTATGATAAAGTTATCATTTTTTCCCCTCCTAATTTAATCTGTTTTATAAGAAGAATTGTAAAATATTCTCCTCCACACATTTAGAAAGATGGCATACATGAGTGGGAATTTTATTCTCAGTGGAGACACCATATTAAGTTGACTGTAAATATAATGGTTATATCAGTGCACTAAGTGCTGGAATCTTCCTTCAGCTGTATTTGAAAATGTGATTTCAGAGGTATTTGTGGTCAGTAGTGAGAATCTTGCCTTGTTTCAGTCCACCTCTTAACCCTATCTATAAATAGCAGCTAAGAATGGGCTCTTGCTACTATGAATATTAATAGCAAAAGGAGACAGTTCAACTGCATAGTGAAAAGCACCAGCTGATTTTGTAAATAATTCATTAAATCTTCACTATGTATTGCAAATAAGACAGTCTTGTACATAATTGTAAATCAACAAAGAGGAAGCCAAAACTGTAATAGCTTTGGGTATTTTCTTGAATTGTACATTACTTTCTTGTTGGAATTTTATTTGGTGTATAAACACAGACATATGAAGAAACTATTAAACTGGATTGCTGGAAAACCCACTATTATTTGTTATTAATTGTAATGTGTCTACTAACTTTATAGATTATTGACAGAGGGAATATTACATTACAGGCTTTCACTTCTCAATTTAAACAGATGCCTTATTAAGAAACACATTCTGAGAGTTACAAATTAATACAATGTATTTACATTCATACCTGTGGTCCTCTAGGTGTCAGCACGACATCCTCAGTATAAGTCTTACAGGTGGGGGAGCTAAAACAGTTTAAAGGGGAAATGAAAGTATTTTCAAGAACAGGCTAGAAAAGTTCCTGCAAAAAACATGCTGTTCACACTACAGGAATAAATATAAAATACATGCCTCTGTGGGCCTATGACATGTTTAGCTGCAGAATAAAACCACTATTTAGCATGCTTTCATTTCTCTCAGAGTTTGGAAAACACTATGTTTTCTGATAGATTGGGACAAGCAAGCATTGTCTGTGTATGTATGTGTATGACTGTCAAAGGAGAGTCATGAAAAAATTAGCTGCTAGGCTGTCATTGCACCACGTCCCCACAGCTAATGATACTACTCTTGCTTATATTGCCAGTCATTTACAGTTTATTATCAGTCATTGGAAAGATGCTTAAATCACCCTATTTCTGTCCCAGAGCTCCGAACTCAACTTCTATGGCCCAGTGCTACTTTGATGACCGAACACTTCACTGCTTCTAACTTGTGTGTCACTATTTTAAAGTTTTTAATATAAAATTATTCTGAACTCACTCCTGTTTCAGGTAGGGTCGACTTCTATAAACTCATCCGCATTTTAAGTAGATTAGTAGGAGCAGGGAGAATATTAAAAAACCCCCAACTAATCCAGCATTTCTAGCTGCATCAGAACTTCACCTAGCAAAGCAGAAGACTGGATTCTTTAATCTATAATAATGCAAAGGGTGGTTGATGGTAGGCAAGTTGCTCTGCTTCCATATTACACTGAAGTACTTCATATGTTGCTCTAAGTTTTGCTTGCTTTAGTAGATTGAAGTAAAAGGTTGGCTTTTGCAAATGATGGCATTGCCCCGATAATCCTCTACCCAGCATACTCCTATACTAGCTTTAGGAAAAACTGAATCTTTTTTCCAGGCCAAGGCCACAATAAAATACTTGCAAATACTAGTTTTCCAGCAGCATTAGCATCTCCTTTAACACAGAACAGTAATAACTGAATGGAACAAAGAGACAGTACGTATGATCCTGGGCTTTATGATCCTGCTTCCCAAATGGGCACAGTCTGTCACAAAGGGCTCTAACTACTGAGTACTACTACCTGCGGACCCGGGCTGCAAGCGAGGGGTGATTGCTTTCAGCTCTACAACCTATAAGCCTGCACCATCTGTGCCACCAGTGTCTCACTGCCTTTTCAGAATGGGTTGCACATTCCCACTTCTTAGTCTTTTGCTCTTAGAAAACCTTCTCTGAGTGGTGCTCTGGAGTTTTTAGTTGTGTTTTTCAGGAAAATATGCAAAATAAGTGCAGAAACCACAGGAATTTTCTGAGCACACAGACTTTAAGAAGGGAGAAAAGGTTTATACATCGTTGGGGAAGCAACCAGCTCCCTCACACAGTCTGGTCTCTGAAATCTCAAAGGACTCTGTTCTGTCTCCAAAGTCTTGTTGGAGATTCTGCCTCTCCTTCAGTGAATCCTTCTCTTTGCTGCTGAGCTTCTTGTACAGAAGACCAGCTCATAGTGACCACTGCTGTGTTCAGGGATTGTAACTGACAGTTCCAGACTTCAGCTGTGTTCATTTGCATGCACAGTGCCCCTTCTATTTGGCAGGGTGGGTGAATAAAGTATGGGAACATGGATGTGGAAATGGGGATCCCCACATCAGGGACAGAGTCATGCAGGCTGCGGCAGAGCTGCCTGTGTAAGTTCCATGCTAGGTTATCTCCACGTCCTTGTTTTCTAATCTTATCATGTACTACATCCTGAGCTGTGTGCATCTCGGATACAGCTTGTTATTCATACAGGACAGAAAAGGAGAATCTGCGGTATGTATATGTGTGTCTATACTTACATACATGCCTACATGTGTATGAGTTCTTACAAATACAGAGTACAATCGCAAATGACATCTGCATATGAATTGTATATGAGAAGGTATAGTTTCTCTTTCTGCAACCGTTCTGTTTTTTGTCATCCAATTATTTTTTATACTACTTTCCAATTTGCAGCTTTTTTCTCACATATTTCCTCAACCTGTGAACGAACTGGCAACAGTCTAAATCTCAAGCAGAAAAGATCCCTCAAATGCTTTTTGCATCCTAGCTTTTGAAAATTATAGTGAATCAGTGTGACAGAACAAAGAGTTCTCCTAGCACCTGTCACACTAAACATCTAGTAAAATCTGGATTCTTATGGTGCTTAAGCACTATCCCTAGAACAGTTTCTTCTTGAGCTGCTTGCATAAAAAACCCTAAGAATGTGCACTGAGCACTCAGAGTGAAGGGTTTCCACCAAAACAGAGAGCAGCTGTTTAGGGGAATTATACAAAATTCGGACTGTATATGGTAATCGTCTGGAATGCCCTTACAAGGTACCGTTTAGGGACTTCCTGGGCAGGAGGTTGTATTTAAAGCTTTGTGACTGATAGCTCTCAATGAATGTTTCTTATACGAATTTACCTAATCACTTTTGGATCTCTTTATACTCATCTGCAATGTCGATTGCAATAAATTCTACAGTTTAGATATGCTGTGTGGAAAAATGTTGGTTTTGTGTTTTTTTTCTCTCATAAAACATCTGCTTGGAAATTTTCTTCAGTGCCCCTGAGTCCTTACATTGTAAAGAAGATAAATAACTGGTCCCCTTCCACTTTCCCTGTGCCATTCATTTTCCTACTCGCCTATATACCCTTATAAAGTTTCTCTTTTCCCGCCAAGCATCCTAGCATATTTAATCTCTGCTGGTATTTTCATACCTTGTTGTCCTTACTTTGTTTTCCTAGATCTCCTATATTCTTTCTGACTCAGGGAGGACAAGATAAGCATAGAATAATCCAGATACAGGTGAAAACTAAAATTCCACAGTACCAGATGCTGCTGCATGTTTTGCTCTCTATTCTTTTCTTACGTATGTGACAACATACTTCCATTTAGTACAGCTTGATCCATAATTTGAAAAAATTCAAGATCTCTAGAAGAATTCCCTAACTGCAAATGCTCATAGGAACACATACTCTCTGTTCCCTAAATAGGCTTCCATTTTCAATGGTGAGGGCTTTGGTCATACGCCAGCATGTAAAACATGCCAAAAATATGATGCTTAGGAGTGTTTCTATGTTTTCAGGTCCAAGTACATGCCTTGACCATGTCCCAGCTCTGTAGCAGAACTCATCTGATGGACACAGCTTCCATTTGCCTACCTCTGATGTGAGGGCAGCCTGGCCACAGAGGCTGGAAGGGCCTTGCCATGTGTCCCAGTCATACTCTGGGTGGCTGAGGATCAGGGACCCCAAGTTCAGACACAAACTTCTCCCAGAAGCCCATCATTTCTTTGAGAGGGTTAGTAAGAATGTCATTTGCACAGCTACCTCCAGATGGGGATTTGTCACTTCTCTTCTTTCAATTATACCTGATTAAACCACGGCAGGACTTGGAACTATAAGCTTTGATTGCTGGCTCAAGACGATTTTCAAAGGCACCAAATGAATATTTTTGATGCCTTGTTGCATAAATGCCCTAATTAACAGCAACAAAACAAAACACATACCAACAAAGAAAATGGGATTAATTTTTCTCTGTAGTTTGCCAGTTTTTAACAAGACACCATTACTTTTGGCAAGCAGTAAGTGGTATTGCCCATAAATTACCTTTTTCACTGTCTTTTGTGTCTTGCACCAAAACTCTGTGCCTACTTCAACTACCCTGAAAAAATGACCCTACGAATACCTATCATTTTTGTATTATGCCTTCTGTTTGTCATAGCTTTGCTCTGAACTGCTGTCTGGAAAGCTTTGCATGGGTTTTATGTAAAGACCTAAATCCCTGAATTCCTATATCCCAGCGGTTCATAGTGCTGGGATGGATTTACATAGACCTCACTATTATTTCCACTTCACAGGTTCCTTCTGCTTTTTAAAGTCAGGGGAATCTGTCCAGGATACTTTTCCTTTTGAAAGGTAGTAGAAAACACTCCTATACATTAACATTGTCTCAAAGCTATAGCAGTATAATTATTAGTTGTGCCAACATTGACCTGAGCCTAGAGATAACATCACTGAAACCAAAAGTAGGTTTTTTCCCAAAAGTTTTTTTCTAGAGGATGTAAAGAGTCTTGGCTATAACAAGGAGAGGAAATTCCCGCTCTCTGCATGTAGAGTGGTAGATCAGTGGTGGAGCTTGAGGAAGCGAGCATTTGAAATCTGTCTTAAGTTCACACTTCACTCTTACAGAGGGTGAAGATGAATTGCCTTTTCTTGCTGTGAGGGCTGGGCTGTATTAAAAAATGTCCTAGTAGACAAACTGGTGCCAAATTCAGTTTTAGAGAGAGTCAGTGAGTGCTGGAAACTTGGCTGAAAGTCTGTGTGAAAGACCCTCACCAGGTGTGACTGAAATCCATTCCACTGAAGTGACTTGTAAGACATATTCTCACCACAAAGACATATAGTAGGAATTCAGGATGTGGTAGCTCGCTAGCTTCTTCCTCCTTAGAAAGGAAAATAACACTATTATAAAACATTGGTGGAAAATCAGTTTTTCAGCAAATACAGTTATTTATTTCTCATGTTTCTCATACCAAGAACCTCTTAGCTGTCCATAGCGGGCCCCTGGGATCCAGTGCTCTGAGTGGGGGTCTGTGCAATTTCAGCTTACAGGGAACCTTCTTAAATCACTGGGAAAAGGTAGGTTAAACCTTCGACTTCTCCTGGGCTTAAGGGCTCTCCTTGATAATCACAGTTTGTAAAGCAGGTGCTTAAAAAGCCTTTCTTTCAAATGGCAGAGGAAAGAGATGAATCTCCGATGGCAGTTCATGTCCCTGCATAAAGTGCATAAAAAATGAAGAAGTAGGAGGTAAGTCCTTGAATGAAGTTCAGGTCTTTCATCTCACAATGAAGCTGATAAATATTCTGGTTCTCACTACGAAAAGGAACATCAGCACAGCCACCTCTGAATCTGGAGGTGGATTTTTGAAGGAAAACTTTGCAAAGACAAAAAGAATATTTGGCGTGTAGGCTGCTGTTTTCATTACACTCTGGAAAAGCCTGACAGTCCCTCTGTTCCACTTGGTGAAACAAGTGGAGAAACATCTTCTTGGTTAATTTTGACTGGACTTTTTTTAAGATAGTATCTGTGGTCTGTAGCCCTTGGTGCCTCTGCTGCTCAAAGCAAAGGTGCTCAGCTTCCAGAAAACTGGAAGGTGCAAGGATTTTAGGCATAACAAGTGACATGTGGATTTAGGCACGCAGATCCTCATTCAGTTCCTTGATTGTGTTGGCCATGTGTGTGGCTCCAGTCACGTGCAGTTAATAACTGAACTTAGCCACAGGATTTTAAGCAACACATTAGAACTGTATTTAGAGTGGGGGATATTGAAAACATGTCCAGCTTAATTGGAAGGGAATGGAAAAGAGGAAAGCTGCCCTAGAGCTACCTCATGACAGACAGCCCTGGCATACAGACAAGTGGGGGATCAAAGGCCTATTGCACAATGTAATGAGCAAATAGATGACAAATACAATGTTAACTTTGGTGGAACCTTTAGAGAGGAAGACAGGCGATACAAGGAACACCGTGCATGTTTCAGGTGACCTTTTGTTGAAAATGTCAGTTAAAAGATTGTACTGAATTTATAAAGAAAGTAATAAATAACTGGACTGAATAATGAAGGGTTTAATGCTCAGGGATGAACCGGAGCAAAGATGCAGGCAGGCTGGACACTTGGAATTACACATGCTTTAAAATTTTACTGTATTAATAATGGCCAATGTTAGCGCTGTGAAAAAATGCGTCTAATGACAAGAATGTAGCTAATAAAAATGAAGGGAATTTGCAGTGACATCATGGAGTTGGTAGAGAAGAGGCCATGTGGAGATTGCTCCCAGACCTCATCCTCAGCCAGCACTACCGGCAGCAGGTCCCCCTCACCCACACCTCAGCCCTGGGAGGGGGTGTCTGTGGGGTCCTGACAGACATGCACTTTGGAAGAGATTTAATAAGCCTTCTCCACAGAAGAACAGGGGTGACTTTAAGCATCTTCAAATTGATTTTTGTTTTGTTTTGTTTTGCTCTGCAGTTTACCTTTCTGTGATATTTTTGGTCTTCTAGCTTGACTGGGTAAAATCACTTCAGAACAGAGATAATTGAGCAGATATTTAAAATTCAATAGCATCTCCCTTCTGAGTCTCAAAGTATTTTGTGAACAAATCTCAAACTATTGCTGCAAGGTTGCTTGCAGAAGCATCACCCTGAGGGTGAAGGTAGAGAGCTAAAGATGAGGTTTTGTTTCAAAAGTAGATCTCCAAAATACAGATTTCATCCCTTTGCAGTTAAGTAGCAATTCTCTGAAGTTACTACACAATCTGAAGAACTGGGCTTCAAGACACCAGAAAGACATCCACGGCGTAACATAGGGTGGCAGGATAGTCCCAAGCTTAGCTCCGTTCTGTACCAAATCTGAGAAAAAGTGTTATGCCCTGTGCTGTGGAACCAGCCCTGACTCTGGGGGCCCCACTGGGCTGCAAGGTCAGGCAGGGCGTTCCCTGCTTTCAAAAAGTTTATTTCCAGCCCTGACTCTTCCTCCTCTCCTCTGGAGCCCAGACACGGTGAGAGCACAGGACAAAGTACTCACATACCAGTGCAGTGTTTGATGAGGTTGCTCCCTCAGGGGATAAAGACATTTGGGTGTATTCCTTTTATTTTTCTCCTAGTCTCTGTGCTTTGGTCAATAGCCTGTGAGTGGCATCTTTGTAACAGGTTCAGAATCACTTTGCAATGTGAAAAACTCTGAAGCAACAGCTATGATCACTGCAATGAACAGAGCTCAAACAAATAAATGAATACATTGCTAAAACATAGGTTAAGGACAAGGAGTGGGACAGGATAGGAAAGTGCCTGGAGGCTTTTTCAAACTGGGAGCACTTTGCACAGTAGTAAGACCTCCTAATGCATATGCAATATGAAATACTTGTACTGCGTAGGACTGTCCTCTGACAACAAACCAAATACAACACATTTTCTTTATTAATTAACTGAAACAGTCACAGTCAATAGGATTTCAAGGCTTAAGGGTGTCATTCATTGCTACTGACTTGGATGTTAGCAGTAGACTTAGCTGATAGGTAAGGTAAGGTTTTATTAAACTAGTATTGCTTTTCTAATAAGCCAAGCTACAGGGGAAGCACACTTTAAAAGTTGTGCTTGATGGGTTTCTGCATTTTCCTATGGATGTTTTAATTTAAGTTTACTTTCATTATAATATCTGCTTTCATTTAAAATTCTTTTCAAACAGGGCAACTTTGTATGGCAGAGGTGGGATATCACTAGTACAAAGATATAGCAAAGTACCTCTAGACTGAAGTGACCAATGCGATTCAACTTGACAAACTATTGATTCTTCAACTTAATCATTTTGCCACTGGAATTCCTACCAGGTACTGATACGAGCGTTTACAGCCACCTTCTTCCAGTGTTGCCTGTAGTGTGGGGCTGAGTAGTTCCAGAGGGAAGCGTGTTCAGACTGTATGGCTCAAGGGCTTAGAGAGGATGCTGGTAGTCTAAAAATGTTATTCATTATGCAAATGTCCTGGCAAAACTGCAAATCAGGCAAAGACAGAAGCTTGTGTCAAATTTTCCCTGTTATTTTCTGAGGCAGTTAGAAAATTCTCTGTAAGAAAAGGGAATTCAGAATACAAAACACCATTTCTTACTCTTGAAATGAGCAAATACATGGAAATTAGATGGAGATTTGTTAATGACATCCATAGTTTTAAACTAATATTTTGCTCCAGCTTGAGGTGTTTATAAAACCAATGGAAGTGATTTTTATTCTACAGAAATTATTTTTCTTGTATAGGGTAGGATTCACTTAAAAATCTTTTCTACCCTAGTAAGGCACATTTGACTGCCAGTTTGTTGAGGGCATTAGGGCTGTTGCTGGTTAGCTGTCAGTGACCCTGCGCTGCTGTTTTGTATTGCTTGTGCTGCAGGTGAGGCAGCTTTTTGTTGCACTTTAGATGCTTTTCTTTCATTTTACTCTTTCACCAGTCTGCTGCTCCAGTCTAAAGTATTATGGGTCCACTGAGAACTTCTCCTTAAGTAACCACGGACTTCTATAGCAGCTAGTGATAAGCACTGCTTGTGCCTCCTGCAGCAACACATTCCTCTGCACTGCAGAAACAGACTAAATTTAAAATTAATTTTCCCAGTGGGAAAAAGAAAATCAGTGATGGATGAAAAGTAAAGCTTTTTAAAATACCTTGGTTTAGCTAAGTCTGCTGTTTTTGATTATTTACCCTATATGTAGCCATCTGGTCTAAAATCCCCTTAGCCTATCTGCAATCAGATGGTTTGAGGGCATTTTTTTTCAGTTTGCATGTTTTCCTTCAAAAAGATCTGTAGCTGACTGGCATCTGCTGTTCATTAACTTTATGGTAGTATTCTTTATTTAGTCTCCAATTCAAGCAAATACATAAGAACAGGCTGCTCTTTCTTTACAAGTGCAAGCTGTCTTTCAGAAATCTGCAGGACTGCATACTTAATGACTCTGGGGTAAGTGGTACAGATCCTACAGCTAGACCCAATATTCCTGCAGAACAAAGGAAAATATGTCACAAGAACCAACTTGAGGCTCCCAGGTAATCTAGCCTTCTACATTTGGTGTTGTCTTTGGGCTAAGTGTAACAGCCAGCTGCTGACAGCAGTGTCAGTGCCTGTTACGCTTCCCACAGCGTTGGTGCCAGCTTGTTCAGAGCTTCTTCAAAGGTCTCTGCACTGTGGCCTAAGGGGAGATGTGGCAAGGGGTAGATGTACCCTGAGTAAAATGCTTAGCTGGTTCATTGTCTCCATGTTCTGTACTTGACAAATTCAAGTGCTGAATGCTATTAGATTACTCATCATGCTATTTATTTTTGCAAAGTGTTGTTAATCTCTGCCCCTTCTTCATGCAGTGTGCATGTTTCATTTTGGAGCTAGAACGAAGGAAGAAAACACAAGTAAAGGGACTGTGTGGATACTCTCAAAGGAGTAAATTTTTCACCAGACTTGAAAATGTTACTTTTCATGCCTGGTGCCACTGTTGTATTAACATAATAAACCGAGAGGCTGTGAAAGCAGTTGTGGCAAGAACTTGCTGAAACCGAGCTGTTAATGGTAAGGAATTAATATATCAACCATCTCGATGCAGAAATCACAGGATGAGATTTTGATGGTCTTTATTATGAAAGTCAGACTGGTGGATCATGTTAATCTGTTCTGTTCTTAAAATTCTGAATTAAGTTCAATGAAAAGTTAGCAAATGTTCAGGTCTCTTTCCCAAGAAAGCTAATGAACCGTGATTACTCTGCTCTTCTTAAGGGGAAAATTAAAATGGTCTAGAAGAAGTTTGCCTGCATTTGTAAATATAGAGGTTCATGCTAGAACTTTCATGAGACCAGGCTAAGCTCAGAACACCAGGACTGTATGAAATTTAACACAAGGAGTGTGTCAGAAATCACAGGATAAGTGAATAGTCTGAACTGTGAAGTAGCTTTGTACAAAATTTTTCTTTAACTGAGAAATGTTGATGGAATATTTAATTCATAAAAAACCAGAAAGAATTAAGCTCATGGAAAACAATTTATGTTAAAATTAATTTATCCAGATCTAGCAGTGACATGACACATTTAATTCATCACTTAATTTCCTGGAATTGTTTAACCTTATTTAAAACAACCATGATTAACCTTATTTAGTTTTGCATTGATGTGTTAATGCCTCTCTAATCATCCAGAGCTTTGGTTATTTTGTATTTTTGCTGCCTCCAAAATGCTTAGTATAGGTAGCAATGAATTACAAAATTTGGAGAAGGTAAAATGCAAGGGAGTAATAAAAATCACCTTAAATTCATGCCAGTCATAGTTTTTAAATTCCCACAAGTAAATGGATGAGCTGTCATTTTTGACATCCATTTAACCATCAGGATGATAAACTGTGTAAATGAAATTGTAAAAGATAAACGATAGAATCATTCCTGGTTGGGATGGGTGAACTTCTTTGGGATAATTATAGAAATAAGTAAAAGTCTTTAATTATGGGTGTAGAACAGTTTTGAGGTTTTCAAGTGTACCTTTAACATTTAACTTGATTTGAGCAGAAATTCCTGTTTAATATTAACAGGATATCATTCTAGTAGCCCCATAGTCTAGCTGGTTAAGAATTATTTTCAAACAGAAGTCTTTACATGCTAGTGCTTGTTCAGTGCAAATTTCTACCTAGATTTTTTTTTTAGTGAGTCCTCTTAAAACATGTTTGGGTTCCCCTGATGCAGACGATTTTGCCACCTTCTCTGTTTGCAGAGCAGGGATTGCAGGGCCATTAGGAGCTACCAACACCTTGACTTTTTGTGACTTTGGCACTGGGAGGAGCAGTGAGGGGTGGTGTGATACAAAGACTCTGGCTAAGGAGTTGCTTGGAAAATTAATAAATAAACATCATAAATCTTTATGCAGCAGGCAGGATGTTTGAAAGTAAGACACATGTTCCAGATGTCCTCTGGTGGTACATTTTTTTTTCCTCTAGGCAAGATGAAAGACAGGGAGAACTTTAAAGGGCCTGATTAATTGCCAGTTATATGAATGATATTAGGCTGACCATTTTACATACACTATTAGATAACTTACGATTAATTGACAAAATTTAAACCACTCATTACTGGGGACTCTGTATATGATCTTCCTCCATATGACTGTTCCTTGCAAATTCTTACTACAGTGTTAAAATATTCTGATTTGGACTTTTTTTCTCCTAATGGACTTAAAAGACAATAATGAAAATAATATGTCTCAGCCTTTTTTCTCAAACTAAAAGTTAGTGGAAATGCAATAAATGCAGGCTAGGAATTTCCCAAAGACAGTCTCAGCTGTAGAATGCCATTAGACATAAAATATCTGAAAATAATAAACTTAATCCAACAACAGATTTCCTGGGAATGCAAGGGGCTTTTAAAATAAACGCAGAGCTGAAGAGGCAGACTATGTGAATCATGCTGAGGGATATTTCACGTTGTGTATCATTCTACTTATTTAAGTTCAACAACCTGTGGGAGAATTTTTCTATTCCTGGGATAGACTGCAAGTGGCAGCCTGGCCATAGGGAGAATAAAGGCCCCCACAAGGAGAAAAAGGAAAAACCTGTGAGTTTTCTCTCTTGTTCCAGTAGTCTTATATTCATGCATTCCCCTCACGTGAGGGAGAAGGGAAATGAGAAGCTTAGACCTCTTTCTTAGTGAGGGACACTGTGGGAAGTCATTTTGCCCAGTTATGATCAAGCAAGTAGTTCAAGAGCTAAACATTTCATCCCATTGCTCCCCTTTATGCATCCAGTGCCATCAGGTTAATTGACCTGGAAACTAGGATCAGGATTAGGATTGTAATAAAAATATTTTAGTAAATGCTATAACGGCAATCCTCACCCTCCTGTTTTATGTGTTATAAACACAGAATAATTCATACATGAGCCATCACCGTGTATGAGCCAATGCAGGGATAAGAATAACTGGGACTTCAAGTTTTAATACATTTCAATCAGTATTAGAGAACTTTCATGACTGTAGGAAAAAAACCCACAAACTCTGCTTCTGCCTCTTGTGTTACAGCTTATAAAGCAGGCTCACAATTTCATTAAAACAACGATACTGTTTTGCACAAACTTGCTTAGCAGCATTTTTCTCCTCTAAGGTTTATGTTTTTGTTTATGGTTTTGCCTTCTTGCTTTGGAAAGTTACATTTCAGGATTTACCAACCTCTTTATGATTCTCTGATCACTTAAACAGCAGCGGGTCTAACACACTGGAATTGCTTCCGAAAAGGTAGAACCAAGATTGTATTAAGAAGTAGATGGATTGGCTTGAGGGGGAAGAAGAATAGAGTTAATTACACAGTCTGAGAAATAACAACTGAAGTGTGGGATTAAGGCGGTTGGGGCATAACAGTTTGTGAAAGCAGTCACTGGGTACAGGAAGGCATTACACAGGGTTGTGCGTCAGCTAAATAGAGTGACAGGGCCACTGCAGGCACGGCTGTCTGCCAAAGTAACAGCTTCAGAGACTCATTCCCAGGACACAAGACCTGCTAAAAAAGGGTGGCTGCACAGGCTGTAGTGACAAGCTGTTTATGATCATAGAACTGGAGCCTGACATCCCTTGCTCCTCTTCATGGTCAGTAAACTGACCTTGCTTTTCTCTAATCCTGAGAAAGGAAACAGCACACTCTGCCCGTCCACCAGTTTCACAGGTAAGCTGCCTATGTTTGTCTCTTGTCTGCTGCTGTGCTATTTGGGATGTCAGTATCTTTAGGATCTTAACCACAGAGGCCTTCTTGTGAATCCTGGTAGTTTCCAGGTGAGCCCGGCCATACCTTATGGTAGCCATGAGCTATGCTAGAGTGTTTTTTCACTTCTGATAATGTACTTAAGTTGGTTCTCTTAACCTAGATTTGCTGTGAATGCTCCTGAAACCCTCATGGAGTCAACTGCAGTTACTTCAAAAGTAAGCATAGGCAGAATAGAGCTGATCAAAAAGAAAATGTTCTCAAGATGTAGCTACTGCTATTACCTGATACCTTTACTGACAATCTGGATGTGGGGATTGAGTGCATCCTCAATAAGTTTGTAGATGACTCCAAGCTGGAGGGGAGCGTTGATCTGCCTGAGGGCAGGAAGGCTCTGCAGAGGGATCTGGACAGGCTGGACCGATGGGCTGAGGCCAGCTGTGTGAGGTTCAACAAGGAGAAGTTCTGGGTCCTGCACCTGGGTCACAGCAACCCCACACAGCGCTACAGGCTTGGGGAAGAGTGGCTGGAAAGCTGCCTGGTGGGAAAGGACCTGGGGGTGCTGGTTGGCATCTGGATGAACATGAGCCAGCAGTGTGCCCAGGTGGCCATGAAGGCCAACAGCATCCTGGCTTGTATCAGAAAGTGAGGCTAGCAGGACTAGGGAAGTGATTTTCCCCCCATACTTGGCACTGGTGGGGCCACACCTCAAATACTATGTTCAGTTTTGGACCCCTCACTTCAAGAAAGGAATTGAGTAGGTCCAGACGAGGACAATGAAGCTGATGAAGGGTCTGAAGCACAAGTCTTATGATGAGTAGCTGAGGGAACTGGAGTTGTGGTGGCGGGATACCTTATTACTCTCTGTAACTAGCTGAAAGGAGGTTGTAGGCAGGTGGGGGGATCGGTCTCTTCTCCCAGATAACAAGTGACGGAACAAGAGGAAATGGCCTCAAACTGAGCCTGGGGAGGTTTAGATTGGATATTAAGAAAACTTTCTTCACTGAAAGGGTGGTTAAGCATTGAAACAGGCTGCCCCTGGAGGTGGTGGAATCACCATCCCTGAAGGTGTTTAAAAAATGCGTAGATGCGTGTTTAGGGACATGTTTAATGATGGACTTGGCAGTCATGGGTTAATGGTTGGACTTGATGATCTTAAAGGTCTTTTCCAACCTAAATGATTCTCTGATTCTATGATTTACTCTGAAGAGTTTTCCCCCCAGCCTGCAGTATTTGTCTGCAGCCTGGGTTGTGATGTATAACTCATTGGAAGAGGATGTCTCCCATTCAAACCACAGCTGAATGAATGTCCAGAGGAGGACAAACACACTTCATGAAGTTTTAAGGTTCTGAAATTTGTCGTGCTCTGTAACCCATTTTTATGAAATGTGATTGTGTTAAGGTTTCAGATTTAGATCTCAGGCTCTCTCTGTCATTTTCTCTGGACTTCTGAAGTGGCCAGGGACCCCTTGACTTCAGAAGCATTCCCATACAAAAACCATTGAAGCTAACACACTTCTATAGAATGATTTGGCTTTAGCAGTACAGAACAGTTCTGGCACTGCAAAAGCCTTTCTCAAAAAATGGTAAAAGGTGATCATTTAGTATATTTTCCACTATATTTTTCAGGCTTAAATGTACTTTTATGAAACTTTACTATTTTTTCAAATGGAAGGAGTGATTTTTTCCTGTCTCTTCCTGCTGATGTTTAGGTTGTTTTTTCATCAAATTTCATTGGGGAAGAAAAAATGGAAAAAGAATGAAAAAGGAAAAGGAAGGGATTGTTTTATCTGGTTTCAAAGAGGGTTTTTTTTGTTGTTGTTGTTTGAAAGAAAAGTCAAAATTTTGAGGGGTCTGAAAGTTCCTGATATTTTCTCTAAATGCACTTCCTGTTTTTTTCACCAGCTTTATGAGATCCAAAATTATTTCAGCTGTAGCTGGCCAAATGATTGGGTCTCATGTAACAGCTTACTCCTTCATGAGTTGAAACTATATTGCTGTAACTCATCCTATGTTGTGATAAGTACTTGCATAACTGAAAAGCTTTACTTACCTGAGAACAGTCACCAAAACATCTGAACAGGTACCAAAAAGAAAAAAAACCACTGTGGATCTCTTTTTCTTACAGACTTGGACTCTGGACTTGAGTGCTCATTTTTCATACCCAGTTGAATTGATCCAAAATGCCAGAGAGAGAGGCTTACATTTGTTATGTAGCGTTACTTTCTTAGGGAATTACCAGGAATATAGCATTTCCATCCAGTAACTGTCTTATACCCTGAAAGCAATGTATGTGAACCCTTTGAAGATACAGAAGTTTCTCTGTGTGCATCAAAGACATCTCATCTGTATGAACACAAGTGGGGAAGTTCTATTTATCTGCAAATGCATTTAAATGGATGTTACAACTGAAGGAGTAGACTCATGTTATCTTTTTCTTAGAAAAATCAATAATGACAAGACCTATGAAGCCAGTTAGGATTTAATCTTTAAATTACTCCAAACCTTTTTAGATCTATAGGAATGGATTTTTAACATTTTTATATATTCAGGATTATAATTTTGATATGTCCTTTGACATTAGTTGAGTCATGGTGTTACTTGACTTTTCACTGCTTTCTCACTACGAAGCAGGGAGATAGGAGATTTTTCTGGAGAGATGGATTATGCAATAAAGATCAATCTTTCTTTAAAGACTGGAAATGGTGTCAAAACATGAAACCTGCCTGTTTCTTTTGAATAATTATTTTTCTGTGAGCAGTTAATACCTGTTAAATAACTCCCAAGAGGATGTAATATATATAATTTCCTACAAATGGCAACCTTGAAAAGGAATGTTGCTCCAGTGGAATGTGGTAATACTTTAGACAGCTGTAGAAATACCTGCTATGTGAGTTTCATGCTGTGGACTTCTGCCAAGGTATCTTAACCCTAATTTGCAAAAATACACTTTGTTCGAGTGTTGATCCTGCTAGATTGCCTGAACTGCATCAATGTTAAGTGTCTTAAGGGTCACAGAAAAAAAATGATAGTATTTAATTCTCTTCTGTATGAGCATTTGAGTGTCTTGCCTCAGAAACTTCATCTTTTTTTCATTTAAAGAATAAGGAAGCACAAGCCTTTGACTTCCCAATGTCTCAGCTGAAAGTGAGATACAGTGGCGGGAACCAAAACAGGAATATACATCCTTCTTCTCCAGTTCCACTTAGTGAGTTTTCATGCAAGTTAATTTCAGGTAAGTGTTGTTTCTGCAGAGCAGGGGCAAAAGTTAGAACAAAAGAAGTG
The DNA here is from genome assembly GCF_017639655.2 of Falco naumanni. Lineage (NCBI taxonomy): Eukaryota > Metazoa > Chordata > Aves > Falconiformes > Falconidae > Falco > Falco naumanni. Next base: position 58,601,893 of record NC_054056.1, on the reverse strand, counting down.
AGCAAATATTTTCCATATAAACAAAAAGGATTTTTGCTCTCTCCTGTGTAATGCATTTTTGAGAAAGCATTAATTTGTAACAATATGTTTATGTATAAAAGCACAGAAAGCACAAAAATATAAGCCTCCAAAAGTTCTCTATATAAAGTCAATCTTATTTATCCCCCCTTCTGGTGTATTTCAAGATACTTTACTGGTGTATTTTGTAACTACTACAATTGTACTCCCTAGTAGTACAGTATATATTAAAAATACATGTGAAAAGTCCATAGATGACTTAGAATTTGAAGTTCCATCTTTAAAAGCAAAGAGTGAGCCAGCTTCTGGAGGGAAAGTTAATAGCACATTTTCTTACATTTTCTCTTCCTTCAAGGTGGCTTAGGTATTTTACGAGACTAAAAATTCGTCTGGTGCTACTCTTATTTTCTCATGTCAGCTTTCCTGATGGTATTTACTAAGTATTTATTTTATTTTATTTTTAATTTTTTAAAAAAAAATAAATTATTTTTAAATTTTAAATTGGTCATACTTCCTATAGCTGGAGCTATAGGAAGTTTATATATTATATACATATACACTTTCTTTATACTGATGTACTGGTTTGGGCTAGGTTAGAGTTAATTTTCTTTGTAGTAGCTTGTATGGTGTTATATTTTGGATTTGTGCTGAAAACAGTGTTGAATAACACACTGATGTTTAGTTGTTGCTGAGCAGCGCTTACACAGAGCCAAGGGCTGTTCCGCTCCTCACCCCACCCCACCAGTGAGCAGGCTGGGGGGGCACAAGAAGCTGGGAGGGGGCACAGCTGGGACAGCTGGCCCCAGCTGACCAAAGGGATATTCTATACCCTATGACATTGTGCTCAGTGATTCAAAGCTCAAGGAAAGTGGGAGGAACCAGGAACATTTAGACTGATGATGTCTGTCCTCCGAAGTAGCTGTTACATGTGATGAAGCCCGGCTTCCCTGGAGGTAACTGAACACCAGCCTGCCGATGGGAGGTAGTGAATGAATTCCTTGTGTTGCTTTGGTTGTGTGTCTGACTTTTGCTTTACCTATTAAACTGTCTTTATCAGAACTCACAAGTTTTCATGCTTTTATCCTTCCATTCTCTCTCCCATCCCACAGGGGGTGAGTGAGCTGCCTTCTGCAGCACAACAACTGACTGCTTAGAACTGGACTGGCTCATAACTGGCAGAGGTAGAAGAGTGTTTTGTAGAAGCAACGGCCTTGCCCTTCCACTCAGAAACCTGTGGTGCATGAGTTACAGGTATCACTGTTGTCCTCCGAAGACCTTTTTTCAGACAAAAGTCTGTGAAGGAGTTGTTTCCTAAGGCAAATTATGCTGCTGCAGGTCTAAATATTACAGGGCTCTGAGAGCACATCTCTGCAAAACTCTTCCAAATTATCTGGCTTTTTATGGCATTCTGTGCCAAAAAAAGTTTCTGTTCTCCTCAAAGCCTTTGTTGTGCAGTCGGAGGTGAGGGGATTATACAGGCACAGAAATAAGCAGATAAAAAGCTGAATACACCTTCACTGCAACAAGGCTGAAACAGTGACAGGGGCACTTCACAGCACTCAAGTAACCCATGAAGGTATGATGCTGGATTTTATTCAGACTTTGCATTCCTGCTTGTTCTGTTGTCAGGATGAAAGAAAAGGAGGAAACTTCCCCCAAGCAGTTTTGATCTGCCTGAGTGATCCAGGTGACAGAGAGCTCTGTGACAAAAAGTGAAGTTGTCAAAGAAGATTCAAGAAGTTCAGGGAGAAGCAGAGAAGTTAATGAGCTGACTGAGATGACAACTTTCATGGAAGGATAGAGGGGCCATCACATATGAACTAGCTCCCTTTCCTCCTCCTCTCCTTTTCATTGTCCCGTTATGGTAACGTCAATGAAGATTATACATTTTTAAATCTTCATATATATATATATATATATGAAGAATTAAAATGTGTATATATATACATATGTACATTTACAACATCAGAACTCTCCATATTTTAGAAACTAAGTTATCTTTTTATTAAGAAATCAATGTCAAGTATAGCTGCCAGTAGCATCCCAGCACATGCAGACATATTGACTTATTTTTCCACTTTCTTTTCTATTGCAACATGTGCTGTCCTTGCCAAGTTCTCTATCCCATCTCTTTACAGTGATTATTGTTGCTGAAGTGTTGTTTTGAAAGCTATTTACAATTCAGGGGGATTAGAGGGATTTAAAGGTTATTTGCTCATCACTGAAAAAACAGTTTTATTCTCTCCTGGCTACTTTACTGCTGCAGCATGTTAGATCTTCGTTCTTTTTCAGTATGCAGTTCCCTGGGTCATTCTTGTCTGTATCTGCTGATTGCAGAGTAATGGATCCTATGCTGTTGCTATCAAACTCCCTTTGGCCACTTCAGGTTCTTTCACGGTTCATGGTTTCTTCTACTTGAAGGAAACTGAAGTTTTTTCTAGGTACTGCTGGCCTTGTTTGACTCAGTGAGCCAGGTATTTTCATAAGTGTAATCACAGCTGCTGTCAGGCTACTGCCAGCACTGCCCTGACTCTGTAGCCAATCTGGACTTGAATCACTGTGCTTATTCTTCACTTGCAAATGCCACGGTTTCAGACCTTTTCTTGAAACAGAAACCAACCTTCCTAAACTAGTAAGTTTTCCCTTCCCTTCCCTTCCCTTCCCTTCCCTTCCCTTCCCTTCCCTTCCCTTCCCTTCCCTTCCCTTCCCTTCCCTTCCCTTCCCTTCCCTTCCCTTCCCTTCCCTTCCCTTCCCTTCCCTTCCCTTCCCTTCCCTTCCCTTCCCTTCCCCCTGCTGAACCACCTTGCTTCTTACCTAACAGGTACTGTCATCACATTAGACAGGGAAAGAAGCAGGGTTCCTAAATCTGCCAGTGAAGTAAAATCACCGAGACCTCAGCTTACACGGACAGAGACTTCTGAGGTCAGCATTTGTGGCAGAATCCAGCAGCAGGTTGTACTGACATGTATTAATTTGTCTGGAGGAAATGAAAAAGCATGGAGGGGTGAGCCTGTGCTTCAGCTGCAGGTGAGAGAAGGTTGTCGGTGTTCCCCTTTCCATCAGTCTCAGGGGAGCTAGTATCAGGATCCTTTTTCTGATTCCCCAGTAAGCCTTGACAGGCAGCTTAGCTTTAAAAAAGTACAAAAATGCTTCAAGCAGTTTAATAGAGCACAGAATTAGTGATGGACTTCTATTAGAAGCTTAAGAGCTGTAATTTCTGGAGGGAAATACCTAAAGCATGTGACACTTGGAATGATATAGTCATGCACTTGTAGATGACAATTTCGGGAAGAAAGTCTGCCTGGGAAGGGTTTTCCTTTCCTAGACAATGTACTTCTATCTCATCATGCTCTTTTCTTCCCTGCTGTTGTGGATGGGAGAGTGCTATAACCTTTTCTGCCTGTGGACCAGGTGTTGTAGGCAAGCAATTCTGGTTTTACAGCTGAGGTACTACCTAAAAGCAGCTATCAATCAGAGTGTAGTTAAGCAGAATGACTGGACGTGCATCTATGGCCTATGGCATTCCACATGTGAGTGCACATGGACAACTACCACACAGAAAGCTACCCGTGATGTGAGATTGTTATGATCTAGAGGACACTGCAAAATTATCTCATGTAAGTCACTTGTCTGGAAGATTCCGACCAGCAAGTAAAAGGATCACAAAGAATTAAGATACTGTGCATTACTGTTACTTTGGGATTTACACTAAGCTTGGCTTTATGTGAATGCAAGAAAGAGTAGACCTGTATAGAAACATGCTTGCTGTATTAGGGAGATCCACTATATTGACAAGTCTGTCCACAGGCAAAGGAGACATCTCTCTTAGTGGGAAAATTTTCCCTGTTTCCCAGTGCAGAAGTGTTTGGGAATGTCAAGAAGCTTGGTTTTACCCTTGTGGCACCAACTAGGAGAAGATTCCACTGGTAACACACAGGTAAGAGGCAGAGGAATAGTACTGGTTGCGATGTAGCCTGTGTTTCACTTGGGGTTGCAATAGACATCTTACCAGGTCTTTAAATGTGGTTTCCCAGTGGCTCAAGAATGACTTCAGACATCAAAGCTGAAGTGACTGCTGAGTGGTTGCATAGGCCTGTACATTTAAATGCCACTTGTGCCAAAAGAATGTGTGCCTTTAAGATCATTAGGAGTGGGAAGAAATGTGAATGCAAACACAGACCTGAAAGCACAATACACTACTTTTATGTATGCTGTTGTGCTTAAACAAAACAAATCCTCTAATGAGAAAGCTGGTCATCAGCCAGCAGCAAGGTACCATGCCAAACGCTTTTTCAGGGTGAAATACATGACATTCCCAGCTGTCTGCCTATTTTTCCTTTGCTGCCATCTCTCTGGAGCTCACTGCATGTATTTATGCTGTTGCCTATGAACACACTGTTTGTAAATCCTCAATTACTCACTGTAATTATAATAATAATAAAAGAAGCGGAAACACGTTTCTCTGAAATACAGATATTTATCTCTGGCTGTGTAAAGGACTAATTAGTAACTAATTACTCTGGCCTTCTGCAGTTTTAGACCCTTTTTTTTTTTTTTTTGGCAGTGTACTAGGTTTGTTTTTTCTACTTTCTTTCAAAATCTTTAGTTATGCAACTACTAAAGATGGAGAGGACTGTGTTTACCAACCTTTGTCCCCAAGATAGCTGCCTTCACATTATCAAAATGTCCTTTCCCAGTTCCTTTTATTGTCTCAAGTAACATTTATAGCTTTCTAGTTCCTGAAAAAAAGTACAAGTTTTGGACTGGTTCTGTTTGAAACATTTTAGCTTTACCGTAACCTTTTAAAAATAAAATCAATAGGTGTTTTTGGAAGGAAAAGTAATTTCCTTGCAGAATAATATTTTAATTTGCTGGGAAAAGGGTAAATTTTTACCAAGGCAATTCATCTGTGAAGTACTTTTTGAGCAATTTTAATTTGTGTTAGCATTATTTGTCAAAACAGGAGTTACAGTGGCCAGGAAAGCAATGAAAAATACTATGAATATAACTGTCGTGGTAATAATGATGGTATAAGTACTTAGATTCAATCTGACATGACTAAGTAGAAAAATAGTTTTTTACTTCAATGAACATGACTAAAAATAAGAGAAAACTTACTGTTTTCTGATAGCCTTTGATTTAAGTAGATTTAATAAAACTTTCTGTGAAAGATAAAGACAATTGCTTCCCTAGGTGAGATCGCCCACTGATGTCACATGTCTGTTAATAAACCAGATTGGAATATGTCTTTTAGAAGGGGATACATTACCCCCTTCAATGGAGATTCCATTACTGTTCCTTAGTTAATTAGTGCAATTGCTTGGTTTTCCCTTACAGACTTTCTCTTACAGATACAGGTTTGTGATCAGTGGAGGTTTCAGAGGTCAGGCAAAATAATGGCTTGTCTGCAAAATGTTCTAGGGATTTCTTTCAATAATCATTTCATTTGCTTTAAATCAACAAGTGCTGTCATGGCTGAATGCATAAAATTATACTCTGCTTAATTGCAACTGCAAAATAATTGCTTTTTCCATCCAGAGAAACCAATGCTTTTAAAACCAATGGCTGCAGTATCTGATTGTGAAACTGTCCTGTCTGTAAAAGAGATGAATAGAAGTAACAAGACATTTACATTCTGACAAAGAAAAAAACTGTGCCAAAATAAGGTGGAAATTAGAAGACATAGCTCTATACTTCCATTTTGAGACATTTTGGAGCTTTCCTTGGACTACAGTTCTGTCTTTGGCACTAACATGAAAGCCATCTTCATTAGTATAATAATTCTTTTCATTCACAGAGTCCCTGTATATAAAAGCTACAGCTATAAACACTAGTAAGAAGACTCTGGCTCTACAGTTCCACATTAATTTTTTCCCAACATTGACTCAGTAATTCTTTAGATTTTTTGGAGGTTTCCCTTTGCCATTAAGGTTTTGAAACTCATCAGTGCTGTAGATGGCAATACTAATTGTGTTTTTTGTTTCTGCTCCATCGTATACTAAAGACAAGGTTAAGTTCTTATCTCCTGTAGAAACCACCATCCCTACATGTCCATCTGTTGGTGGGAAACAAGTTATTGTCCTTTGTGCTTTGTTCATATTGGAATCATTATTTGGGCTGTTTCTGTTAGTTCTTCTCAAAAATGTATTTTTTTCGTACCAATCAGCTTGTGTCCCTGAGGCTTTTGTACTGCTTTATTGAGTGGCTAACTTCGCTTCTAAAGTGGTAAAATAACAATAAATAATGATATATTATTATCTATTTATCTATCTTTTTCTTTATTCATCTGAAAAGTCATACATGTTGATGGTCTAAATGCTAACAGCTCATGAAACATGTCTGAACCTCCTGACTGAAGTTTTTAGGTGGTTATTGTTATTCTTATTTTTTCCACATGTACAAACAGCTCTGCAGAACTTGATCCCACATCAGAGATATGCACAGACTGCTGAGAGCCAAGAATATGTGGTTTAAAACCTCAGTCATGGAGTTAAACTCATAGAGACAAACCTCTGAGACAACTAGTGACATGTTAGTCAGACAGTATTTCTTTTCAGTTGTTTTCAGGCTAAGTAGAGCTCACTCCCTTTAAATGAGGCAAGATGACTGCCCTCTGTAATGGGCTCCTTTGAGAGCCTCTGTTTAGACCAGATTCTTCATCGGAGTGTTTCCCTCTGGCTTTTCTAACTTGTGACTGCTCTAAGGGGCCTAAAGCCGTACTGGTCTAATAGGTCAACTCTTTTATAGGAAACTTGTGCAACCAACTGGGAGCTACAGTTGGGAAATACATTTTTCCTAGAACAAAAAGGGTACTGAACGACAAGCATCTGTATACAGATCCAAAGGTCATGGGTTGCAAAGCTAAGGATAGACTTAACCAAGTTGTACATCAGCATAAGAGACATGCAGTAATTGTCACTTCTTCCTCTTTTCCTGATGGATTGCCAACTTATAATTTCCTCATGTCTTACAAAAGGGTCTACCTGCATTTATTCTTCCTGATGTTTGCTCTAACACAAGTTATTGGTGGATGGGTGAAGTTTTTTGTTTCAGACTCTTTTTTTTCTCAGCTTTTTCCCTCTCAGCCTTGGGGGTGGGTACAATTGTATTTCAAGTATATGAAATTGTGGTTTTGGTAATGCAGTACTTGTCAAATGGTCTATAAAACATGCCAAAGATAATACATGAACTTACTTTAAGTTGGCTGAGGACAGATATCTGAATCTTGAACATGTGCACAGACATTTGAAATGTAGAAGGCAAGATGTGGCCAGGGAGTGAAGAGGAAGCAACACTGGCTGAAGTGTGGGTACAGTCTTCCACATATTATTGCTAATTTTGTCCCATGGAAACATATATTTGAAAGCTTATGTCAAGTATCTGTTCTTTACTCTCATCACTATGTTTTGCTACAGCAGTTCTCCCCTGAAGGGATGCTAGTATTCCTTGAGGGAAGCTAATGTACTGCTTGTTAAATCTGGCACAGTAAATCCCCTACTTTTGCTACTTGTTTCTACTTGTAGAAACAAGAGAGTCAAACCCCAAGAATTAGAATAATCTTATTAGAAAGCCTCTGATTTAAACAGGTCCAAAACCCCATAAAAAACCACAGTCAGTCTACACCACTAAGTACTAAAACTAATTAATTCACTGCTCTGTTTATTGTAGGGATGATTTTTCTACTTTTATCTTCTTTCCTGCAGTAATGAACTATGTTTGGGTTTTGACTAACAGTTGTTTTCTTCTCTCCCTGGAGTATCAACCTGTGGCTCACCTCCTGTTTCCTTAACCTCTTCCTCAGAAATAGAAGCTAGCTGCATTCTGGCCTCTGTTTCCAGATTCAGTCTTTCATGTTCAGCTAATTATGTTATTGTCTTCCAATTTCCCAAATTCTCTTAAAGAACAATTTTTTTTCAGCTGCAGAGACCTACCGGTATGTGTGCTGATAGCACAGAGTTCATAGTTCTTGGGGTCCTTCAGCTACAGTGGTGAGCGTGGGATGAAAGGTTTTGTAGCTGTTCCCTGTAGCTCAGACGCCGCTGTTATTCTGGCCCGCCTTGGCTGTTACAGAGGAAAGCTTGAGGGAGCTTCTGTTGGAAGAACATTGTTTCCTCCACATGGTCAAAATATGTCCTCCCCAACTTTTCAATGTGCTTATTACTTAATCAGAGGACCTTCCCTCCAATAATATTGTTGTAATAAACTTGAGTATTTTCATTCAAAGAAAATGACCTGAGCTAATTAGTCTAGCAGAGTAATACTAAGGCTTCATCTCGCAACTGGTTGAGAAATGTGGTGTGTGGGTCACGAGAAAAGCTGTGAAGATTTAGCAGCAAAGAATAGGTGTTGAAAGTGCATTCTGATTTTTGAAAAAGTGATTTTTAAAGGGCAGCAAAATGTCTCTAGTGTAGATGGATAAAAGGGATTACAGAAAATGCAGGCTGCAATATATACTAGAATATCCTTCAAAAGCCAACCATCTTGAAAATCAATGTGCACTGATTTGCAATAACAACCAATAATTGGGGGGGAGGGGCGGTCAGCTGCATTTTCTGTTTGATATTGATGTATTGGGTGCAAGTGCTCAGGTCCTGGCAGTTGAGGGGAGCTGGCACTAATATGTCAAACAGGTAATTCACAGATTGCTCGCCTTTAAGCAGAAATCTTAGAATGAGATTATTTTTTTTCCATTACTGAATTATATACTGTTTTACATTTACTTCCTAATATTCTAGTTTTAGTCTTTTCAAATTTCTCATTGCTTGAACATTGTGCCAAGGAAGTCTTTTGCAACCCAGGCGTCCTGGGCACAGTGGTGCTTGTCATTTTTCTCTTGATAATTATGACACTTTCTTGTATTGAAAGCTGCTAGACAGCACTACTAAGGTGAAGCAGTTTCGTTGCCTTTTCTTTCTCTTGAGGTAACATTTGCTGGCAACTCCTTTGCTCTGTGTCACCTATCTTGTAACTCTGGCTGCCTACCTGCCAGCAGCTGCCACGCTTTGCTGAAGAGGTTTATGCACTTCAGAGAGCACAGCTTCTCCTATCCATACCTGCTTTCAGAACCTGGGGGCACTGTCACTCAGTGTGCTGCAGGTGTCAGCAAACATTAGATTTCTTTTTTGTGGGAAAGGCCTCTCCTCCCCACTGCTGTCCTGCTGTCTTGTATTAATGAAGCTGTGCTCTGGACGCCTAAGCTCACAGGCAAGACAATCTGCCTTGCAGTCTGATGCGGGGAAGTTGGTAACTGGTCAGGTGTACAAACCAGCCCAAGCATGCCTTTCCAGGACTTATTAAGCAGACCTGAGCAAAGATATTTGTTGAAGAGATTCACTAATGGACAGAAAATAGTGTGCCTCAGCTTGAAATCAGTGTGAGAAAAAATAAAACAGGTAAAACCACTTTCATTTCCATATAGCTTCACCTGTGACCCAAAAATATGGATATGAAAGTATCATTAACAGAACAGATGCCTTTTTGAACTGCCAGATGCTATTTCTGATTCTTATTCTAGGCATTTGTTTCAAAACATTGCCAGTTGGTAAGGCATATTCCTTGTGGGGGAAGCTTTGTCATCAATATAGCCAGAAGGGCTGGGAGAGTAGATCTGCTTAATTCAGAAGACCTTTTGTTTCCCCCTCATTTCCTATCACATTCTTTCAGGAGAATGTTTTCCAAATCCTTAAACTGAAAGTCTGGGCTTTTACAAAGCTAACTGCAGGGAATATGAGATAATTTAGTTAAGTTTATCTGCCTCCTTAGGGGAGAAATTCTCCATTACAGTCTTAGTGTAATACAAAGGGCCTCTTAACAAAAATAAGAGACTTTTAAACTGGTTCAAAACCAGGTCTTTTTTTGTAATCTGGAAGTAAGGATGATTACTTTCACTTTTCAGAGATTTGCTTTGCAAGTGAGCTTGCATTTGGGCACTGGGGCTATGTAGTATCTTTTTCATGCTCTTTTCTTGATGGTTCATGCTCCACAGTTTGCATGGGCCAAACAGTTGCCACTCAGCTCCATCTGGAGAATGTGTTGGGAAAGGAGCTAAACTCTTACCGTCCACTGCTTGTGCACGTAGGAGAGAAGACAGTCTGGAGACCTGAGTTAAACTGTTCTAGTTCTGATGATTTTGTTACCTTCTTCAGTGCCTGGAGAGGAATTCAGAGCCGTGCTTAGGTCTAAGGTTCTCCAAACTGGGTGGTGATACAAGCAGATGTCTAAAAACAAGGTCAGAAATATTGAACACCGTGGTGGGGGAGGTAGGGTATGGAGCCACATACTGAATATCTTTTTTAAGAGTGGGTGATCATGCCCTTCCTTATTGAGGGAGCTATGTAGTTGGTACTATTCTTGTAAAATCCTGCCATTGTCTTGGTTGTAAGACTATGAGATTCATGCCATAGACTAATGTTTAAACCACCACTCCAGAAGTACATGAGGCTGGATTCTGGTCTTTATTACCTGAGGGACTTCCAGTTCAGAAATCCTGGGGATTCAGTTTGTTACATTTTTGCTGAAGTGGAGTATGTCAGCAGCACAGGGAGGAGGCCCGGAGTCACAGAGCTCCTTTGACCTGCAGAGGTGTTTCTGACGCACAAGTCTCTCTCTTCGCCCACTCCAGTGAATGCTGGTTTCTTCACTGCACAGTTTCAACAGCAGGAACATCTTCAAGGCATAGCAACCAGAAATTTTCTACCTTCATAAAGCCCTATGGCCCAACAGTTGCTTTAGAAAGACTATTGATGAGGTTTTGAATTCTCTCTGTATAAGAAGAATGTGAATCTTGTTCTTCCATTTCATGGGTGTTGCTTGCGTCACCAAGCTGGTGTGCATTTGCTTGCCAACAAAACAGAAACAGCTGTAGGCGATCCTGTTTTAGGCACCAAATTCCACGAAAGTCTTTTATTTTATTCAGTCCTACAATCTTTTATTTCAGAGTACTGCCTTTTACTCACATTTTCTGTTACAAATGCAAGGAAACAAACATTTGAATAGGCTAATGAATGTTGGTACAGATACTACGTTGGTAATTTTAGTCATTTAAGCTAAAATCTATCATCATGCTTTAGCTGATGGGAGGACAATCAGCTGAGGAAAGTGTACTGTCAGGTATTTAGTTATGGAATAGATACAAAGCATTTTGCAGGTATGATGCATGAAATATTTTTGAAACCTCAACATCTGAATTTCAAATGAATGTACATGCTTTAAATTTTAAATTATTGGGTTACTTTTGAAATACCAGAAACAGAACACTTAATCTGACTCTGACTCCCAGACATGATACATTAACAGGGACCAGGATCGTGGCAATTTTATGACAATGATTTAAGGAAGAAACCAAATATTTTTGGAAGATATGGGGAAGGAAATAAAAAATAAATTAATAATTAAACCATTGTAAACCCTGTTTACATTATAGATTCTTCAGGGCCTGTTTTCAATTCTTCCATGAGGTACAGTATCCCTTTATTTACACGTATCCAAAGAGATAACACAGGAAATGTACTTTAAGGCTTCTTTGGTCACTAAATCAAATGGATGCAGGACTGAGAGAGAAAGCCTGTGTGAGCTGAAAGAACCTTTATGAATAAAGCAGTATGAAGAAAGTATATCTGTATGTCTGTGAAGATACGTACAAATGTTTCAATTACTTTGTGGCATGGCATTGAGAAGAACCACAACAAGAGATCACGGTGAAAGAGCTAGTCACAGCTTCACCATTCCTTCCAGGCACTGGGCACTCCTAGCTACTGCCACCACTGATGACTTTCCTCCTTGGCAGAAGTAATGGCAGCTGGTGGTCAAAATATTTTTTCCTTATTAGCCACCTCTTCACTGGGATTTCTGAGGCAAGTGCTCTTTTTGCCATGTGGTACTGTAGCTCTGGCACTAATATGTCAAACAGAAATAACTGCTTCACAGGCTGTGTCAGCTCTGCCTGTATCTTGCAGCAAGAAAAAGAAGATACAGCCAAGAAAGATACTTGCCTGTATCTTGCTTGAGTATTGTCAGAAAATTTTGCCTTTGACATGCTGAGACTGACATTAGTTCTGAAAGATGACAGGGTTTGAGCTTGAACAGCAGTTAAATAAACAGTAAATATATGGACCATTTTGAGAACACTCCTGACCAGCTGTCACACAATATCCTGTTATAAGAAGCTACTGGTGTGCATTTTCAATATAAAATATTATTCCTGAATGTTCAGATTTTATTGGGCACTATCAAGGCAATAATACTAAGCTCTGAGCCCAATTTTAAATCACCTCTTTATTTAATTCAGATTGTCTTCTAACAGTCAGAGGAATTTTCACCCAGTTTTCACCATCTGATGGCAGAAAGCTGGCAGTTGGTACTCAGCACACGAAGCCATGTATACCTGAAAAGTTTACTCTCACCATCTGGAAAGAGATTTATTTAGTTTGTCCCAGTGCTTTGAGGTAAAAGGATGCCAAAGGTTTATTCACAGAACTCATTTTAACATTTTTATCTGTGATTTATTCATCAGTTAGCCTTAAGTGTTTTCCTGTCATTGTGACAGCACTTAAAGATGCTTCAGATTGGGATATCCATGAAAGCTCGTGCAAGTTCAAGAAACTAGTCTACAGCACTCCATTTCCTTCACCTGAGGTTTGCCCATACTTGCAATCCTATTGCATCTGATCTCTAGGAGAACTGTTAATCCTAATTTTTAGGATTAATTGATTGTGGTGGGCTGACCTTGGCTTGCTGCCAGATGCCCACCCAGTTGCTCTCTCACTTCCTTTCCTCAACAGGACAGGGGGAGAAAATAAGGTGAAAAAAGCTTGTGGGTCAAGATACAGACAGGTAGATTTCTTATCAGTTACTGTCATAGGCAAAACTGACTCAGCCTCAGCAAAATTAATTTATTGACAATTGAAACAGAGTATGATGGCAAGAAACAAAGACAAAACTAAAAAGACCTTCCCCCCACCCCACCCTTCTTTTCAGGCTCAACTTCCTGACTCCTCTATGTCCTCCTCTGCCTTGAAATGGAATGGGGAATGGGGGTTGTGGTTGGTCCATAGCAGTTCCTCTCTGCCACTCCTTCCTACTCGTATGTATCTTCTGCTCCAGCATGTGTCCTCTTCAGTGGGCTGCAGCCCTTCAGGGTAAACCTGCTCCAGCATGGGCTTTTCACAGGTTGCAGTTCCTTCAGGAAATACCCAGCTGTTCCAGCAGAGTCCTCCATGGACTGCATGCAGTGTGAATAGCTGCTTCTGCATGGTCACCTCCAAGGGCTTCAGGGAACTACCTGCTTCACCATGGTCTCTCCACAGGCTGCAGGGGAGTCTCCGTTCCAGTGCCTGTAGCACCTCCTCAGCCTCCTTCTTCTCTAGCTTTGGTGTCTACAGGGCTGTTTCTCTCACATTTTCCCCCAACTCTTTTCTCACATCTGCTGCACAGCGTTTTTACTCATAAGCACATTTTCACAGAGGTGCAACCATGAAGTGCTCAGCTGTGCCCTGTGTTGGATCCTTCAGACCTGGCTGGAACTGGCTATTGGGCACAGGACACCTCCAGCCTCTCTCCACAAAGGCCACTCCTGCAGCTCCCCTCAACTTCCAGGACCTGAGCACTTGCACCCAACACATCAATATCAAACAGAAAATGCAGCTGACACACACCCCCACACCCCCCCAATTATTGGTTGTTATTGCAAATCAAGAACAAAAGCCCTGTTCTGGACATATCTTTGTCCTTTCACTCACATCTCAACATTCTTTTGCTTCTTCTGACTCTGAATCTTATTTTCTTCATTTCTGCTTCTCTCTCAGGTCTGCACACTTCTTTGTAGCAGTGCAAGGTGAATATGTCCTCTCCAACCGTTTCTTTCTCTGCTGTGCTTACTTCCAGGCTGTCCTACCCAATCCTAGAAATTACTTGTTTCTTCTGTGCCTTCTTTCCTCCTAGCCTGACCCTGGCTTTGTTGGCAACATTTGCAGCCTGGGAGATCAGGGAGCCCTCCGCCTGATGAGCTTTCTCATGCCCCTGATACTCCTGACCCACCCAGACAAAGACTTCAGTAAAGACCACTATGTGTAGAAAAAGACTAAAGAATTGATTTAGTTCATTTCACATCCTTATTTAAAAAAAAAAAAAAAAAAAAAAAAGATTAATCTTCAGTGACCCTTTTCCCTGAGCCTGTTCCCAGACTTCTAACAACCCCTAGTACTGGGTCCTTTAATGGGAAACCCTGCCAGTCTCAGCTCCTTATTAACCAGTCAGCTCTTGCTTGCAAGACTGTGCTTCTTTCAGCTGCCTGCTCATCCAGGAGCCAGCAGCTGCATTTTATCCAAATTCACCCTCTTCCAAAGACTCTGCTGTGATCTGAGAGGAAGCTAAGTGCAGATGAGAGACCTCAGGCTTCCATCAGTTCCTCCCAGCTTGCCCTCCGACATGGACCGCTCTGTACCAGGCTGAAGAAAGAAGTTTTTTTCTCTCTCCCTTTTTTTTCCTCATTGCACAGACTGGCAGTTAAGACAGATTTATCTGTCACACCAGATGACGCGATTACCCAAATTTCTTGGCTGTGGTTTCATTTCTCAAGTAAATGAAAATGTAAGACTGTAAGACTGAAGTGGTACATCAGTGAAGCAGACTCTGTAGATCATTCTTTAAAATTCAAACGAAAGCTCAAATGCATCTTTAGCATGGTGGATAATATCAATTGGTTTTGAAAGCGAGTAGCCGCAGGAGTCCCTGGGACTGGGAAACTAGTTTTGAATTGGAAGACATCTACCTTAGACTTATAATGCCACCAAGCACTGAGACCAAATTTAAATTGTCCGCAAGGGATGATCAGCCAGAATAACTTATGTGATAGGATTTTAAAGGGGCTGAAGACATTTCTTGCTGGCTTTAGAGACTGTATTAAAGTACATGGTGTTATGCTGACACTGAGGCTCCCTGCAGAGCCCAGCATTCTCATGCTATGCTACAGAGGCTCCTGTGTGGTTCCAGATTCTGTGGAAGTGGATCTTGGCTGCCTGCTTGTAACTAACAGCTTAAAGTCAGGGTGCTGTGGGGGCTGGTGGCCATGGGGCTCCTCTGGGGTCCATCAGGGCTGGACCTGCCTGGCAGCCAGGGCTTGTCCCACCACCCTAGACAGGAGCAAGGCAGCCCAGCCCTGGGCATCGGACACTTCCCTAGGGATGGGCTGAGGCTGGTCCAGGACTAGGTCCACAGGTGGGCCTGGCTCGGCAGGACCCATGGCTGGGCAGGGTAGAGCTGTGGGGATCTGGACACCAGCCCTGCTGCAGGATTGCTGAGGCAGGGACCGACGGCTCTGGGGGGCTGAAATGGGATTCTGGGCCACAAGCAGAGTTGGGGGATCCCCAGGGGTGGGCAGGGACAGTCAGACCTGGCAGTGCCTCAAGACCATGACACTGAAACAAGTTGTTGATCTGTAAAGCTGCATGCAGTGAAGCCTGCTTTTTTGTTTTGGAAACCTTCCTATACAACAATACTGCCAAAGGGGCCATTTGGGTATCCATGATAACCATGCACCTGCCTCACTGCAGCTGAACGGTCAATACAGCCGTCCAGCCAGGCCACACGCCCCATTTCTTCCATCCTTGGTCAGTATGTCAGAGGGTGTGAAGTTGCCAGTGGAGTAACTCCTCCTGTTAGCAAATGGTTTTTGACTAGCTCTACCTTCATGAAGTTTAGGTGTAATGGTTGAAGGAGAGAAATTGTAATAAATGGTAGTGTGAAGGTGCTGCTGAAGCAACGGAATGTGAAGTAAGAAACTTATCTCATGGCCTTAATGTAAAAAATAAATATATATATGGAAAGAAATAAATAATTTTAATTATTCATTAAGCATTTGTACTCCAGCTTGCTTATCCAGAATTACTTGTTAAATAATGGTGGTTATTCATTAGAGTATGTGTGACAGTTCCATAGTACGAACTTTGTGTTACAGCAGTAATTTGAAGGGATTTGCAGACATAAGAAAACTGCTTTCAAGTGGACATGAAAAGTTTTCTGAAATGGTCACACTCGTTTTCTACAGAATTGTCCTGTAAGTCCTTCTCTTTGAATCAGAAGCTCACAACGGCATTGTGTCTTCTGTAAAAGTGACACTTCAAACAAAGCCATATGAAAGCACTATCAAATGATGAACACAAAATATCTTCGTAGACATCTATCTGCTGTAATTGTCTTGAGAGAATTCAAAACCAGATCATGTGCCTACTTGGGGAATAGATACTGTCTGAATAAATGTATCATTTGAAGAGTTTAGTTCAAATCTGACTCAAAATGACTTTTTACAAAAAGTATTGGCTTGAAATGTTGATCTTTAGTACTGAAACAAAAGTAATGAAAGTTCCAAGCCTCCAAGGCTAAACTAAATAAAAAAAAATCAGTGAAATTGAGAAGGTTGTAAACATAATCACAATTTAGTACTAGTACAAGCAGCATTAGGTCTCACAATAAATAGAAACCTTAAGATCCTTTTACTCTTTTCTTGCCTGTAATTTTAGCTGACATATCTTACTTGAGATGTTTAAAAAGAGAAGGCTAACATTTGCCCCAACTCATATTATAAACAAATATTATAAACAAATATTTCTTGCTTTTGACAGTGCTCTGCACTTCAAGTCAAATTTCTTTTCCAGTTACTTTAATATTGTTTGAAAAAATGAAATTTTGTTTAGCTAATAGAAGCCCAAGACACCTATTTTTCTGAAAGTCTTTCCCAGTACCATAATTCATAGAAACCAGATTTTTCTCACAGAAATAAACTCTAAACTATATTTTCTCACAAATAAACTATGTTTGTCTTGCTATTTTGTGAACAAACCCAAACTGCTCTGCAAGTCTCTCCCTCACTGGCATCCCGACTGCTTCAGCGGAATTATTTCCCCTGGGTGCCTTTATCAGATTTGTTCACTTTGTTCCTGAACATGAGGTTCAGTTCAAAACAACAGAAACAGAGGAGGAGCTTTTCTTCTTTGGTTTTGCAGTAATTGACTAAGAAATGTTTTGGTGCCACAGGCATGTGAAGTTCCATGGGCCCTTCCAAATGAAACAACAATTGTAGTGTTGCCTGTGATTTTCAAGGGACTGGATTTTCCTTCCAGACTTACTAGGTTCTGGTAGGATCCAAGATGAACTTATTTCTTCCAAAGATAAGGTACAAGTTCTGCCTCCCAAATACTTGTAATCTAAATCTGGGCAGAAGTCCCAAAATCTGAGAAAGGTGTCCACTATTATGCATTAATATATCAGACTATAGTTTCAAGAGTGACTTCAGTACAATACAATGAAGGTTTCACAAACCATTGCTTAAGGAACCTGTTCAAAGAGCAACACAGGAAAATATATGGCGACATTAGTTTGTGAAACAGGAAAACTTATTTGCTTGGAGACTGCACAACCGCTAAAATGCAAATGAATTTTACAGCCAATTAGAAGATAACATACAGAGATTTACCCATCTGCTGACATGCAACAACTGCTGGCAGACTTGAAAATTAAAATCTTTCTAGAAGCTTTTTTATTCAAGAATATTTTGTGCTCTTCCTCCTGCCTTCCCAGAGAGGATATATTTTTAAAAGAATGCACTATTTAATCATAACAGCTGCAAAGTGAAGAAAAACTAAAAATTTTTTATATGTGTCTTTTGAATTTTATATTGACTTCTTTATATAACCCTTAGGCTCAGTTTGAGAGCCAATATTGTGATGTAGATTTCAGCTGTATTATGAATACATAGGATCTGCATTTCTTAGAAATTTACACAGAGAACATGGCAAGTTCTGTTGTTTTGAACACATTAAAAATAGACAACAGACAGTTCTCATAATTTACAACCTTGCTATCTCTGTGCTTTGTCTTATATCCGCTTGTGTAGTGTTTTTTCCCAATCTTGCTGGCTGGCTGTGTATTAAACATAGAGTTTAACGGTAACAGCCATCAAGTTTCTACCATCAGTTTAAAGATGTAACTTCAAACCCTTAGTTTAGTTGTTGCTCTGGCATCCCGACATGAACAAATGTTTTGGAGTGTTCTGACTATCCACAGATGAGACCAGGTAGGCTGCAAAGATTAGGCATTTAACTCCTGGCAGCATCAGGTGGGAACCAGTTCCAGACAGTTCTTGGATCTCGTGGCAATTTGAGATCCAATGTCAGTAACTGCATAATACTTTCAAGTCATAGAAAACAGTGTGGGACAAAACCTGCCAAAAATTTGCTGCCTAAGTGGAGGCTCCTTGTTTTAACAAGCTACATGTTAAGAAAAATCTCACTGGGCCATAACAGACATGACCATGGCTGCTCTGTGTTTTTCAGGTGGCTGGAGGCTTGGGGATGGTGCTGAGAAAGACACTGGGACAGTGTGGGAAGGAGTGGACAGATGCTGGGTTACTGGAGGACAGTTTGCTCTGCCCTTGACGTAGGGCCAAGAGGAAGGGGATTAAACGTGTGCTTGTAGGATGGATTCTGTATTTTAAGTTCTTGGTGTTTTAGGCCAAGGCTGAGGCTGAGCTGTGGATAATGAAAGGGACAAAGTGAGTCCAGATGTTGGTGAGCAGTCTGTGCACCACACAGGCTGTCTGAGGGCTTCTGGTGTAGGTCTGGGACCGTGGCAGTAGAGTGCCACCACTCCCAGCCATTTCTTGAGGCTGCAGCTTACATAGGGCAGTAGGGAAACCCATAAGACCGGCTGGACATGTAGGATGAGGGTAGGAATTGTGCCTTGTCCAACACTGTTGCCTCTGGCCACTCTCCCCTGGGCATGGCCTGCAGACCAGGCTTGGTGGCAAGGTAGGAGCCCAGGTCCTTGTTGCAAAGCAAAGTGCTGGCAGTGCAGGGATGAAAGCTGGGCTCTGGCTCCTAGGGTCTGTGAGCAACTGCTCCCCCTCCTCTTTCCCTGGGCTTGGGCATGCTGCAAGGAAGGCTAGAACCAGCCAGTTCCTGAGGCTCTTGTGTAGGTGAGGGCAGTCACTTGAGGGCTGAAGGCAGCCAGGTCCAAGTTGTCCTGTTTCCTCCAGGCCAAGCCACACTTGCCTCAGGACTACCCTGAGCTGCCACGTGGCTGGTGTGGTAGGAGAAAGCAGGCGGCTCAGTCTGGGGCCTGCTATAGCCATGTCCATGCCCAGCCTGGGGTCTCACATTTGTCCCTTTCCCAGCCCTAACTGTCAGCATCTCCACAAGACAGGGAGTACTTTATACAGCATTTCAATGATGTGTTTTACTGCTGAATTTTAGATTTTGACATGAGTCTGTTTTGAATGTTCCTCTTTGCAGTGCTAAATGTACAGTGTTTTCTTTAAGGATTACTTCTCTGTGTTTAGAAGTTATGAGGTTAATTATTGCACATATTTTATTAAAAATTTCATTTGGAGACCTCGTTCTGAACACGGAGGCCTTGCATCTGTGGAGTTAGAGTGGACTTCCTAACAAGATGCAGTGAATTGTAACATAGTGGATACTACTTACCTCTCTTAACTATGTCTGTTTTAGTGAAGTAGGTGAAAAATAAAGTTCTGAGTTAAGGTTTATTTAGTAGGTATTTAATGTGTTGCAGAGTTAACATAGGGGCTGCCTAAATCACAATTTTCTGATGAATACTTTTTAACATTTTGAAGCACATAAACTATGTGCACAGGGTATTATGGTACTGTAGGTCTTTTGTTTTGCCTTGCCTTTAGTATTGTATAATTTTTAAATTTAATTTAAAAGTAATTTCCTGCTGTGCAGCTCTATATTTGTTCTACTTTTGATGGAAATGAAAAATTCTCATTAAAGTAAAATGTGTGATTATATCTGTACTCCTTTCTGAACTTGCATTTCATAGATAAACCTTTTTTTTTGGTAAATATATAGGTTTGAAAAATTTTCATTTTAGTATCTCTTTTCTCATTAAAGATATTTTCTTTGCTTGGTTCTATAGAGACTTTCAGGTTTATTGTCCTTTTGTTATATCTTTATCTGTAAGCCTAAGTCCACCTGAATATGTATGGTTTGGTAGATATTCCATATATCTTGAAATTCCTGTTGTACTTAGTGTTCCGTCAGAGTAAATTCTTCTATTTATCTATGAATTCTAAAAGGTTTTATCTTTTCCCCTCCTTGTTCTAGCTGTGCTTTGGCTTTCTTAGTTTCATGGCTGTCTCTTACTAAACATTCTTTCTGGCACAGCTGACTAACTCCACTGAGTTATTGCGAGGTTAATTTCTCACCATATGCTCTGGACTGCTTCAGGATATTTTGCCGTTGAAAACTATTCTGCCTTAAAGTTTTGTATTATTTTGGCAGAGACAATTCAAAAATTTCTCACTAGGATTTTGTAAATTACGAACTGTTTTGTAGCATCCTTCCAGACTGGCTAGCTGGCTCCTTATTCCAGTGGCTGACTTCCTTGGAGGTCTTTGAATTTTGTGTCTGGTATTTTGTTTTTTCAGTTCTTTGTTGTAGTATGTTTAGAAATTCATGGCCGAATCAAATTTATTTTACTGTCTGCAAAGTTTATTATTTTATTAATGCAAACTGGACCAGGGACTTCCAATGGGGTCATGGCAAGCTTAGCCCTTTGCTAGTGCAGACCTGGCTTTGTCATTTTAAAATTCAAACCACATCTTTGCTGCCACAACAACTTTATGTCTGGAAAAACTCTTAAGTCACTAAAAATAGTTTTCAAACCAAAATATCTTCTCTTGGGCTTACACTCAAAAAATTATTTTTGAGATGTAGAGAACACTAATTGCATGATTTTAAAGAGACTAGATGTTAAAGAGCAGTCATGAATTCACTTTTCCAGCAAAATTCAATTACATGTCTATATTTTCTACTTTATCCTAGGCTTTTATATAAATGTGCAGTTTAGGAACAAATGCTCATTTGATTGTGATTTAAATAAAAGAATTTTAAAGTATTACACACCTCAAACTGAAATTACTGATATAAAAGGAATTGGCATAAACTCATCTCTGATGTAATGCAATACTTGATGCAGAATATTTGGATTTGAATTTTTCTGAAATGACAAAATATAGTTAAGATAGAGTTATTTTTTTACTTTCATAAAAATTATCACCAGAATTAACTTAAGCAGTATTATTTCTGGAGATCTGGTTTGCAAAGATTTATGTGCATGATTAGTTTTTATGCTTTCTTTGGTACCCTTCTGAAAGTCTCTGGCAGCGTCCTACAAGCACAGTATTGCTTTGACTATAACTGCTGGTATTTTTAATTCTGCAAACTGATGTTGCACAGTACCCTATAGATGTGCTTCTATAATCTTCATTTTTCATGAAGCATCTAGCAGTTCCAGTTTGACCTGGTGCAGCAGAACATCTTCTTAAATGTACTCCATAATTCTGGGCTTCGGAATGCAAAAATCATTGGGTCAATGATCGCATTGCACATTATAAGTGTCCCATTGACATGGAAAATGGACATGTAGCAGGCACAGTATGGGTTATGAGGGCAAAACCTGGCTAAGAGGATGTGAAGAACAAAGGGAGCCCAACAGCAAAGGAAAACTCCAAGGAAAATAGTCAGTGTAATGGCTCCTTTCATGTTAGTTCTCTGATGGACTGTGCTGGTTGGCAGTGAGGCAATCTTTTTAGCATGAGATCGTGCCAGGAGGAACATATGGACATAAAGGCACAGTATAAAAAACATCATCAAAGGGAACAAGATGGTGAAGGGAATGACTGTTGCTGCTTCATAGGAGAAGAGGGCAATGGCAATGCTACTGCCAGCACAGAATGTCCAAATGATTGCCAAGATAACCAAGGCCCTTCTTAATGTCATGATATTATGGTACCGCAAAGCGTAGAAGATAGTGATGTATCTGTCTGCTGCAATAGCTAACAAGCTGAAAATTGACCCCAGTAAAGACAGAATGAACATGGAATCCATGGCATCATCCAGCTTTTTCTCAAAGTCCCCGCGACGTGTCAGGTACCCCATTTTACACAAGATGATAAAGATGTTCTCCAGAGTTTTGTACAAGCTACCTAACATGTCTGAAATGGCTAAACTACATATGAAGAAGTACATGGGCAAATGCAAATTCTTATTTCTAAAAACAGCAATAAGGACAAGCAGATTTTCCAGTATTCCAGCAGCAGCAACAGTGAAAAAAACTTCCTCTGGCACCACTACCTGGGTGCAGTCAGTAATATTTAAGGAGAAATCAGTTATGTTTTCGAGGTAAGGAATGCTTGTCTGCCCTGGATGTTTGATTAAGTTGGAAGGTCTCTCAGTGCTCATTTCTTCTGGTCGTGGAAAGATTCTGGGTTGTTGTTTTTCAGGCTTGGCTTTACTCTGAAGCTGATCTCTCAGTCAGATCATTTGTCTTTTGATGAAGGCTTTCTCCTACATCTGAAGCAATTTAAGGCTTAGCTGAAATGTTTGGCATTTCTCCTACAATAAAACAGATAGAAACATAAATATCAAGATGAAATTTACCACACAGACATGGCAAAAATAGGCATATGAAATATCACCTGTTGCAAAGGAATGTACATATATCATCATCAGAGACAGGAAAAGTTGGTTTGAGTAAAATAAGGGCTGCTCCAGGCTTTGCTGAGCCTTAGAAGAAAACAAAGTGTAAATTCTCTTTTAGCTTCAAAGCAGTTTTAAAAAATATGTGTAGTTTTCTTTACCAATAGTTTTCTTGCATTTACTGAAACTGATCTGACAGACTTCAAGAATTTGGCAACCTTTACTGGTCCAGCTGTTTGCTTTGAGAAAGTCTGGTGTTTCTCAAAAGATTTGCATTATTAGACACAAATGAGACCAGTGCCAAGATAAACTGTTGTCCAGAACAGTAACATGTTTACCACCACACTGTTGATGGTGAAATGAAATGCCTTCAAGTTTAAATGTGAACATTCATAAATACTGATGTTTTTAGAGGCATGTTAGCTACTAGTGTGAGGCTTCCTTTTAATTTAAATTGAAACTGTCTTGTGATTTAATCAACATATTTCTAATGCAGATTAAGATCAAAAGTACAACTTTTCTTGGCTGTATTTTACAAAGGTCTGAAAGACCAAACGTTATTTCACATCAGGACGATGTTTTCCTTTCTCTGTAATGATCCTGATCTACACTACATCAAAGCATATAGGAACATTTCCAGGGGACTAGGCTTTTAGGTTTTTCATTAACGTATAAATGGATATGATATACATTTAGCTTGGATATTACCCATAAACAATCAGATCCACTTTTTCTTGTGAAGAAAACCCCACTTGTGAAACACATATGAGTTGCTGTTTGGAAGGCCACGCTTTTTAACAGAACTGATATATTCTCCCTCTGTTTTTAAGCTTAAAACAGTTTTGTCTGACACTTTCATATGAATAAATCCTCAGATTCCTTTGGACATTTGTTGGTAGTCAGGGCCACTGAATACCGTAATACGTTCTGTTACTGTTTCAAAGGAAGGAGTCAAAAGTTTTAATTATTTTGTATACAAACAATGCTTTCTGCAAGTGCCAGTGGATATCTGTAATTGGGGCAGCTGAACTGCTGCTTGAATGTGTTTAGTCTTAATGCAGGTGATTGTGGTTGGCCACTTTGCAATGGAAAACAGGTGATACTTGTGATGAAGAATGCTGAGATTTGCACCACCAGCCATCATGAATTAAATTGAAACAAGCTCACTTAAGAGAAAGAATTCAAAATTGTACCCATACTTATCTGAAAACAAAGGCTGTGTAGTGGAATGAATGAACTATTTGCACTGCAGCACACATGGACATTCCCAAAGACAATTGGGTCAACATCTGTTGGTATGTGAAGTAGGGAGTGGCTAACAAGAATAAGAGCACAGCAATGTCTTTGTAATTATATGTTTTTCCTAGTCTCACCTAAAGCTACTGCCACAGTTAAGTTTTATGATTTCTAATCTAGCATTCTGTTTAACAACTTAATCTTGACTTTTAATAGAAAGTCCACAAGGAAACTTCAGACAAAGCCTCATTTCAATGGTATTTAAACAGGACAATCAGTTGGCAAAAATGCGTTAGTTCAGTCACTATTCTTTCAGAACTGTTTGTCAATAATGCTTCTTTGCTATGTAGTCATATTGCTAAGATAATCTGCATGACATACATGAAGGTTCCTTCGCTGAAAACATATAGTATTATGAATGGCATGATATATTACATCTTCTGCTTATAATTTTATAGTAACTTCATGTTAAGTACAGCATTTGGTTAGAGCACTTATAAGGTTTGGGCGCATTTACCATAAACTGAATAATTACATTGTACTACTTAATGTTGTTTTCAAACACTTAACAGCCAGAAAAAGACATTCTTATTTCAGAGACTGTCATTTCATCATGTATACATGGCTATTGTACACTATTTTATTTGGGTTCCATCAAGCATCTTGCCAATTATCTGCTTTTCTTATGCTTCAGTGTGGTGCACAGTCATATTTCTGTCTCAGACTTCCCAGGCAGAAATGTCTGTGTATGTGGTGCTGTACACAGGTAGTAAATCCAGTGCTTGATCTATGCAATACACATTATATCATACATCTTCAGTAAGTTCCACATTTACAGGATTCTTTCATTGCTGCAGATCTGTCAGGTACTGTGCATGAAGTAGTTTAACACATCTGAGTAGTGTAGAACAGACAGACTACACTCAGGATGTAAAGCTGTTGTGAATATTATGAGTAACCTCAGTGTGTTCTAAAAACTAATGGTAAAAGAAGACACCTTGGAGCTTGAATGCATATTTCCACTGGCTACAGAAATTAAGGCCAAGGTCATTTCACATGAAGTTATAAATAATCATCAGGTGAAAAAAATCCTTACCCTCCTGTGTTGTTTACACTACCAGGGACAGGCTGAATGCAACAGATTTCCTCCCTGCTGTCAATAACTTGTCAGTTTGCTTCATCATTGTATTGTCTAGATAAAGGGTTCATGCCACGTACCAACACCACCCTCTGAAAGACCTCAGATTTATCATTTGCAGGTATCTGAAATCAGCCTTTCAAAACTAGTGTTTATGTGTCAGAATTGTTGAAAATAGAATACAAACATTTAAGAATAAAAAAATGCCTTATACTACAACAATTTTTTCCTGGTAATGACTGAACTGTTTGAATTTTACATTTCTCGAGGTCATTCACAGTCTAAGAATAAGTTTGCCTGACTGTAGCAAGAAATGTAAAACAGTCAAAAGCCAATAAATGACAAAAAAAGCCCATTTAAGTCTGAAACACATTTGCAATTGTATCTGTACCAGAAAAAGTGCAAAACCCTTAACCCATTCTTTTTAATGTTTAGATTAGGTCCTAGAGGGAGAAATCAACATCTAATTAATATTGTATATTCAGAAACATTATTTATCCAGAAAGAGGCAGTCTTCTGAGCTAGTATAATGAGCAATGAGTTGATGGCAATACTGAAGTTACTAAAAATGCATACATTTATAATATTATCAGCAATATCTATTAAATTTGTAGTTACCTAAGCAGGAGACTTTGAGACTGGAAGCCGGTACCAGGAACTATACTGATAATATTGAACAAACTTAGGACACAAGTAGAATTCAGATTATCTGTCAGTTGTAATTGTATTCATTCACCATGATCATGGTTTGGCTCTTTACAACACTCTGATGTTTGCAATAGAATATATTACACATCTAAAAACCAACTCTAGGTGTTTCAGGTTGTGACACAGCTAAGAATGCCTCTGTGGGTGCTGGGAGCTCCCAGCAGCATGAAGAATTAGCCTTGGACAAAAAGCATAATTCTTTCCTGTATGCCCAGTGCTTATTGATTACAAAAATTGAATTTTCTCTACAGTAGAAATGCAATGACTTAGCACCTGAAAGAAAGTAATAGGTCTGCACTTGATTTTATTTTATTTTTTTAAGTGAATGAAAACTTATTCATTAAATAAACAACACACTTCCCTCAATTCTAAAATGTTAAATAAACTGGCCTGGTCAGCTGTAATAGCAACAAAAGTAACTTCATCTTAAACACTGTATAATTTCCCAGGTTGTTTTTTTTTTTTTTTTCATCTACATCCATTAATTTTTTACTAGAAAACCATACCTCCCTTTATTGGAGAGACCCCAAGCTGTATTTGCTGGCAGTGAATAAAAACTGTAAGGGCATTGAGTAGGCTCTTCTGCTTTTGGAATGCACAAAATGGCTGAGATACCTAGATACTTTTGTAGATGCAGTGATTTGTTTCTAGATCCATTAAATGTATTAGTTCCCTGTCTTTCCATGTGTATATATCTATTTTTACAAAATAATTTATTAGGAATGAAAAAGAGCATTTTGTGTTTCAGACACAGGTATATATAGTATACTTTACAATCCATTCAGTGTATACAGAGGTACTTACTTGCACTTGAAATATCGTGACCTTTTCTCAATCTGAAAAAGTCTCCAACACATTAGCAAATGCCTTTCTCATGTCATTGTCTAGCATTTTATCCCCAAAGCTATCCAGTGTATAAACTCTCATTGGTTTAGATAAAGTAACTCAGGCATCAGGACACCCGGTAACCTGTTCAGCTTAGTTCTCCTTCTAAAACTTGGTCATAGTGGAACATTAATCTCTTGTGGAGGGCTGGACAAGCTGTGTGTGACAAGTTATGCTGCCTGGTGGTGCCTAGGATGACCTTTTTCTGAAAATGGCAGCGAAAGTCCCATGGATGGGAGCTATATACTTTTTCAGTTACTTCCATTCAACCTATTACTGTTTTGTATCAAAATACATTCGAGAAAAATTATGGACAATTACCTTTTCCCTAGTTTCCAGCTTTTCCAGACGTACCAGGCATTTAAGAAGGAAACAAGCCACTTAAAAACATTGATGTGGCGGCTTAGTTTTTAAGGCTGTAAAACAAATGAAAAGACAACCTTTTTTTTTTCCTTTTTTTTCCCCAAATTTTTTTTTTTTTTTTAAGTAGGTAAACAATGTCTTTCATGGACACAAAGGGGACTGGACCTTTTTTAGGAAGAAAGCTATGAGGGCAGGATGTTCCCTTCACTTCCTAACAGCCATTTCTTTATGTCTACCCTCTGGGCTTAGCCCTGAATTGAGCAAGTAAGGGAAAAAGGACACGCAGAGCCTGATTCAGCCTTGCCCTGCACATTGTATAGTTCTTTACAGATGTTAAAACTAACTGACTCAGAGGAATTACTCTAGAATATTTACAGATTCCTAAGGGCTCTGTTAGCTTGCAAGTTGCCTGCTTAACCTCCCCTAGGTTTTCTGTCCATAGCTAAAGTGAAGATCACTGGCCGTTTCAGAGTACTCACAATATCCCACTGACTTCTAGGTTGACTATGATTAAGTACCTCAACATGGTCTGTATAAAAAAATCCCAGACAGAAATCTGCTTGGCAAAAAATAGCAGATCATATGTGAAACATCCTCAGCTGCAATTCTTAAACCCTTGAAGGAAATAGTTTTCCCAGATGGCCCAGATTTTAAACCCATCACCATTTATTAAACAGACCCCTATAGTGCAGGAGGCATCTGAGAAGTTGCTACTCAACTTTAAAGGCAGCACAGTTCTTCAATAATGTATAAATATTGCTCCTTTTTGAACCAAGCTGAGAAGCAAAACTTGGAGCATTCTTTTTTTTCTGTGTGGAGGATTGCTGACTGGTAACTTTGTAAGAGGTTATGGTTTCACAGCAAGCCCAGAGACAGTTTAGCAGCTTGCTGTGCTGAAAGTCAAATTTCTTGCTCTCTCTTTCCATCTGTGCTTCTTTCTGCTCCTGCCCTCTCACTCCTGTTATCTCCCTTGAGACTATCCAGACCTTTTCTTCCCTAAGTAACAATAGCATTCCCTAAGTAACAATAGCAATTAATAGTGTGTTCATTTCACATTTTCTCCTTACACCATGGTGTACACTGAAAATGGGGTGAGCTGGTGGTGCTGGTTGGTGCTGGGGCTGCAGCACACTGTGCTGATGTGTGAGGTAGCTGCAGGCTACCATGCATAGCAGTTTACTCAGGGTAAACTAACCCTAACTTTGTGAGCTCTTTATCAATAACTACATTTCTACCAGTGCCAACACTGTGCTGTTTCCATTCAGCTCAGACATCCCCACCAGTGTAACAATCTCTGTACAAACTGCAGCACGAGTAGTTCCTTGGTTGTGAAACTCAGATGCCAGGGTTCTTCCTCTGCTAGGGCTTAATAACCAGGTCCTTCCCCTTAGGAAACTATTCAAGGCCCCAAGGGCTCTTCCTTTGGGAATCATGCTGAAAGTATTGGTATTTCCCAGCAGTAACTTAGAGGGCGAAAAGTGTGTATTTGATAACTTTCTTTCATGTAAAACTAAAAAATGTCTGTATCTTAAAATAGGCATTTTATGTTACAAACTTTGCTCAGCAAACACTGAACAAAACAACAACTGTGATGATAGCAAAAGGGTGACAGCAATAATTTCCATCCTGTCCTGAATATGAACAGTCTCAGTTGCTTGCCTTTAGGTCTAACAGAAAGATCTCTTTCCAGAGAAGGTCCTTCAGAAACATGTTTCCCCCACTTACTGCTGTAGGTACATCCTAGAAAAAAGTACCATGTGGTCAGAGAACAGTGAGATTGCTGTACTCTGTGCTTATGTTTCATTGTTCAGTTGATAAAATTTCTATCTGCTCATTGAAATAAACTTATATCATAAGAAAAACTAATTTAAATTGTGGTATTAGTATAAACACAGTCAGTTTCCTTCGAAGTTTTTTTTCTTTAAAATTACAATCTAAGTAAAAGAATATCAAATAAGGGCATGTGATAACTATGATGAAAAATTAAGATACTATGATATGTGGTGTTTCATCTTATCACCAGCTGAAATTTCATAAACAATTCTGATTAATATCCATAAGCTATTAGTTAATTTATTCTTTTGCTTTGATCTCCCTCTAGTGTTCAACAAAATAGTGTTAGCCAGGTATTAATGACTGATTACAGCTATTCTAGTTCCCCACATGTGTGGACGCTATGGAACATTATGTTGCCTAATCTCAAATTCATGAACTGGCATCAGACCTAGCTAAATGTTTGTATCTTGGAGATATACTGCATCAGAATAATGAATGTATGTCCCATATGATTTCAGTGTCTACTACTTTCTTAGAAATAACTTCACACTGATACAGTACTTTTTGAAGAAAACAGCAAAGACACAAAAAAAGGAAGTGTGTGTGTATACAAGCTAAATACAGAAAAAATATTGTTGTATCTAAAACCATACATATGCCAGCCGGGCTAATTACTAGCAAAATATTCCTCACATTATTTTAATTGTGGCTTCCTTATAAAGCAGCATTTCTAGAGTGAAATTAAGCTGCAAATCTTACTTGCTGAAATTTTAAATGTCAGATATGTGTGTATATGTTGAAGAGAATTCTATACACTAGTTTTTTTCCTGGCTTTGGAAATTGGATAAAAATAATTTTCTGACCAGATCAGAAACTGGACAGACTGGAGGTCTTGCAAAGATGAGGAAAATCCAAAAGATGAGTTTATTTCTTATGGATAATTATTTTTCTATTCCCTTTAAGATCAGCACTGAAATACCACAGTTAAGTGTTTATTTTATGAATAAGGAAAAAATGTCACTCTCAGGAAAGATATCCTCATTTGTATTTAAGGTGAGGTATATTCTATATGCCATGATTTTGTTGCCAACAACAAAAAATACAATAAAGCATCTAAGCTATACAGAAACTTATGGGCCAGGACTACTTCTCTCTATATGATGCTAGTGTAGCTTCATTCAAAAGATGCACAACACTGGATATTTCAGCAAAGATACTGAAAGCAAGAAAAGTAAAAATGATTAAGAAAAGATGGGCTGAGCTCTCAATATACTTAAAAAAAGTTTTGCAATTAGAGAGGAAAAGGAATTATTTAAGATGTTTATGAATGAAATGACAAGAATCATTAAAATAACAGTAAGAAAAAGAAATTAAAGCTGAAATGTCAGGAAACATTTTGTGATTCTGATGGCAGAATCATTTTTCGCATACAATTGCTGAGACTGCAAACTATGCTGTTATCTCAAGTATCCAGAACTAAAAAAAATTGCATAAAGTGTTGGAGGTTGTA
The DNA here is from genome assembly GCF_017639655.2 of Falco naumanni. Lineage (NCBI taxonomy): Eukaryota > Metazoa > Chordata > Aves > Falconiformes > Falconidae > Falco > Falco naumanni. The sequence continues at coordinate 58,571,766 of NC_054056.1, read as the reverse complement.
TAAAAATACTTGCTTTGTCATGAGGCATAAATACAAAATGCCCACAAAGTCATTAGTAAAATAACCCTCTTCATATCAAGTGTGTGAACAATTTATTGAAAATGAGCAATCTATATATAGAAAAACTAGAACCTGTAGAAAATCCAGGGCTGTAAATACATAAATGCCCTAATGACAGGTGTTTTGCTTCCTTATCCAGTGCTTGCCCTTTGGAGGGGCTTTCCCACTGGTGCAGACAGCATGCTGTGCCCTGGGGAGGGGGAACGTAGTCATTTAATACACAGCTGTCAGGGAAGGGAATGAAATTCAGTGGTTTCCCCTGTCCTTGCAGCCTGACAACATATGTGATCGTGAGAGTTGTTTTAAACACATGGAGTCTCACTCTCTGTAAAGCTGCTGTTGCTTTGCAAAGTTGTGATATATTAAGAAATACTATTATTAGTCTATTGTAATTTTTGACAACATAATTTACCCAAGGAAAATTACCTAATTTTACCTAAAATTACCTAAAATTTACCTAAGGAAAAACTCTGCTGTGCCTGAGGCAGGTAAATGTTTTGGAAGTGACATACTTATACCCTTTGGTCACATCCTTCACTCTAGCAGATCAGTCTCAATCCATTGGAGTGACTTGGTGACAAGGTACAATGATCAATGCCTGCTAAACACATGTTTCTTTATTAAGACTGTCGTAGGCTGATTCATATTTTTTTGAAACATTAGTTACTGTGCTCCAAACTCAACCTTCTTTTCTAACACTATTGTTTCTTGCTTTCAGAATAAATTTTAAACCTATGTATAGCTGTAACTTTTTACAAGAAATGAAAAATAATAATTTGAATATAGGACAAATAGTTCTCTGGGATCATTGTAAAAATCAATCAAGAGGCCTTCAAGTGACATTTCTGAGGCCACTGCTCTGTTCTTATTCTTTCCAATAAATCATTAGGTTTGCCAGTAACAGTGCCATCACTGAAAAGTTTTCAACAATCATCAAGGAAATCTGTGCAGAAAAGCATCAATCATTTCTTGAAAAAGAAGTTCTGTGTTTCTGCTCTAAAGAAAGCAGCCCTTCTAGGTGTTTTTTTTAGGTGCCACCATCTCTTTCTCTGGCTGCAGTTGCTGCAGTAGTTGCAAACAAAACAATAGTTAAAGCAGATGGAACCATTAGAATAATATTTTGTATTTTTAAATGACAGAAAACAAAGTTGTGGATTTATAGCCCATCCCCCTGTTTAAAAGTGCGATCTTGTAAACCCAGGTATGTCTTATTAAATCAAAGAATGTATGAAAGATAAAGGATCTTCTTTCCTGAGAGCTACTTTAAAAATACTGTTGTGTTTTTTATGTTGCCACTGAACTAATGTATTTACATCTCTTTATACTAAAAAGTAAAAATAGTGAAAATACAATGGTTAAAAAATGAATTCAACAGATGGTTAGTTTCTCTGGGAAACCTATAGGATGGGGGCAGGGTGAAGGAAACACCTCTTTGAGATGTACCTTTTCAGAGCCCATCTGTCTGGGAGGGAGAAATAAGGAATAAGAAAACAAATGTGGGAAAAATCAAACTTAAATTCTGCAAGTCCATAAAAATCTGCTTGCATTTAGAATAGTGGCTACATAAAGCTTTAATCTGGTTGCATGTTGGTATCCAATGCTGGCATGGCTCCTGCAATAGGTAGAAGTAGACAGTGTCTCATTGAAAAAGGTGGGCTGTCATCCAACTCCACCTCTGGGGAGGTGTGTGGGGTTTATGAAGATACCACAAATTAGGTCATTCTAGCTTGTCTGTTCCATGCATTAGCATGTAGATCCCCATGGCAATGGTGTTGTGGTGGAACAGGTATTTCCATTTCTGCACAGTTATCACAGAACTACATGCATATATGTGTGAGTGTGTGTGTGGTGTTATTTGGCTTCTGCTTCTGGTCTAAAAATGATAACAAGGAATGTCGTAGGATAAGTGTTAGTTTAGGTATCTATAACATGTGTTAAATATAAGCATTTACTCTGCCCCAGATTTCCTTGTGGTAGTGTCCTTCAAGGAAAGGAGACCTCTGCTGTCCTCTGCCTTCCTTTGCTGTGTGCTGCAGACTGATATAGGATTAAGTATCTGAATATTGGAAGTTACAGTGCACCAAACCACACAGTCTTCTGTCAGTTATACTCCTAAAAATCTATAACAGTAACAGGCAGATTGATGGAATTACTTAATACTTACTCTAGAGAGTGAGAACAGGATTCAGTCTCTTTGCAGCAGTGAGTGTTACAAAGGCATACCCAGCAGGAGTAGCCCTCCTTGCATAATTCCAAGTCCAGATCCAGAAAAAGACTCATTGATGACTACTTAGAAAGTCTCTGAGAGTTATGTGACCTCTGGCTGATGCAGTGAACAACTGAGATGAGGCAGGAATAGCACTATCCGAAAGAGAAGAAACATTTTAGTGGCAGTTTTCAAGCTGTATAGCTTAAATTCTTCAGGCGGCAACGAGGAAAATCTTACTAAAACTTGACAAAAGAGGCATAAAACCCCTGTCAAAATTTTGCTATAGAGAAGAATAACCGTAAGATGAAAGATTTTAGGGAACACTAGTAATATGGCACTTAATTCCACAAATAACATTGCATCTTTCACTTTCTCCAAGCAGGTTCTCTGAGGTTTAGATATATTTAGTAAACTTCCACTTACCTGCTAGTGAAACAACTTGTGAGTCAGTGCGCTGGTAACTCTAGGAGCAAGGTTGCTTATAAAGGAAATGAGGCCAACATAGTCTTTGCGTAAAGGAAAGACTGGAACATCTAAATCAAAGAGAAAGACAGTTGCCTTATTGGCATATCCTTGAATTAGGGTCACTTTAAAATAAATCATTCACTGTCTCTGAAAATATTTATAAGAAAAAAAAAAAAGATGTCAAAGGGAAAATATTCTGTTTCATCAGGACTCCCTTTCAGCTACTCCTGATCTTTATAATCTCCCCCCCCTAATATTTGACAGACTGTAAATCAAGAAGTCTCTTCATAAAAATACCATGGTCCTTATTATAAAGAGTGTTTAAACACTCAGGTAGATGGTTGTAATGTCATAGGATGTTTATTGCCCATCAAAATTATTGTCACTGTGGATTTCATTCTAAGACCTGTACTAAAGACACGACTGGTGGCTGAACTGAAATGTTAATGAGGTAGAGAGAGCTCCACAGCACTGAAGTCCAACTGGACTGGATAAATTTAAGTGATCGTTATGGAGAACTATAATTCAGGTCGTGAAGGTAAAAAAATGTATTAAGCTTTAACAATATTTCATAAAGAGGTGGTCGTCCATATTACTGAAACAAATAGGGGGCAATAGCATAAGTTAGTTACCTTAGAGAAAGACTTCACATTGGGATTTATTAAATACCAGTTATTGCAGTTAAATGCCCAAAAGCAGAATCATATTCTTAACAGTATAAACTGAGAAAATTTCTTTGCTTCCAGGGAACCAAACAAAAGCCCAGCCCTGCTACAGAAAGAGTGAATTTGGGCTCAGGAACTGAGGGTTAAATAAATCTGTGTGCAGGTGGACTGGTGGAAACACAAACCCTCTGCAATTAGCAATTTGACAGCTCAAGTGAGAGCCATTTGGGTCCCTTGCACATAATTGGAAGGAAAAAGGCTTAGCAACAAATTTGAGGGGAAAAGACCTGAAGAAGAAAAAGAATTGAGAAAAAGTAAGGTGTGTTGATCATATTTGAGTGTCTTTCAGATTTGCAAGGAGGAAATGCCTCACTCATAGTCTCCATTCTCAAATGCACACAGGTTTCATCTTTGCTTTTTAACTTCCTTTTTGTTAGACCAGTTGGACCCACTGAGTGCCATTATGATACACAAAGATAATTAATAGTAAAAACGTGCATGGCATGGAAGATCAGGAGATGATCTGATGTCACAGGATTGCAGAATATTTTTTTATGATTTATTTTCATCGTCCTCGTCCATCATTTGAATAACTTCCTTCACTATACCTTGTCGTTGTTTTTGCTCTTGAGCACTAGCTTCAAGGGCACTCATTCTGTATTGTGTCAGGCAGAACTCATCTCTTCATTAATTCAGGTTCTTTGCACTGCTTTGAACCTGAACTCACTCATTAGGCGCCTTGAAAGTTAATTGTGGAAGGCCTTCACCTCTTCTTGTGCTGTGAATTTCGGTTCTACGCTGAGTACAATACAGAGCCTAACAGTGTATTGCGTGCACAAAAAAGTCTGTACCATAAGGTAACTAAATAACTAATAAGGAAAAAAGTCTGTAAATTTGTGCTTACATTTTATTTTGGTTGCAGAGAAAATAAACACACTGGAGGCACAAAGGCCTTTTCAGTCAGCCTTAGGCAACAAGTAAATTTGGATCAAGACTGAACTGAGAAAAATGTAAGGAGTCAGTTCATAATAATGTTTAGGATCATGTACAGTACAAAAATTCAATTTTCATTTTCATTTAAGTCTAGAAAGTCAGAAGGAACTTGCAGTCAACAAGAGAGTGCTATATTGATTTCATTGTATTCTGATGATTTACTAAATTATTATAAGGTTACTAAAAAGAATTGGGAAAATGATTTGCCCTATGACCATTTTATTAAGACTTTTAGGCAGAAGAGCAGAAGGCCCTCAGAGAAGCCTTTAGGTTACATTAGCCTAACACTTTAGTATGTCTCTACTAATACTTCAAATATGTGTGTTCTTATGTAACGTGAATGTTACCTCTACCAGCCCAACATAGCTGGAGCTGTAGGTGTGCAAGGGACAGCACCGTGTCCTTCATTCTAACTGCAGCTCACAAAACTCTCAGCCTTCAGGAGGCACATTAAGTACAGAGCTACAGCAGTACAAGAGCTTGAGCTGTATTTACTATACTTGTGACTTGGCTGTAGAGGCTTTCTGTACATCAACTGTAGTTCATTAGCTATATTAAATACTTACTAAAGTCTCAGATTCTGGAGCCATTACCTTCAGCAAAACAAGTAAGCAAAAGCCAATGCCTTCATGAGTGGATTTAACCTGCCATTTGATTCTTGCTTAAAAATAGACCTGTTAGGTCAGATTTTCATTTCATGCCATTCTCAGCATGCTATGCAAGCTTGGAGCTTTCCAGAAAAGGCAACTATTAGGCTACAGAAAGAAAACCATAATCTTTAGGGGACAGACAGCTAGAGAAGACATTAGCAGGAGAAGAGGTTGTTCTTAAGCAGAAGACAGCCTAATTGTGATTGTCTGGTAAATCAAGAAAATGTGAATATTTACAATTTTATTACTAATAATCTGGTATTTGCACAAAGATGTTACTCATTCTTTTCAGTGACATAGCAAATAGGGAGCATGATAGTAAATTAAGTTTTAGGGAATTTCTGGAAGCACACTGGTAATGAATTAATCCCTGAGGCAGTGCCATACGGTCAAACAAAACTCCAACAAGAATGGGTTCAGCCAACATTTTCAGATGTTAGCATATTTTATCTTGCACAGTGAAATATAGTGCTGAAATACACACTGTTATCAACAGGTATTAAAATGTTAGTAGAGATTTTTTTGGCTGAATTTGGGGTAGATAGAGAAGCCCAAGGTGCAACACTGGTCTACTTCTGTCTCCAGCCATCCCCCCTTGCTTGGTTCTCAGCACCCCGCAGCTGAACACTGTTGAACATAAATTTACAGCGCCAAACCCCTGGGAAGCTTGATTTGTCATTAACCAAAAATACTTGCAGTAATATCAAAGGTAGTGCTGTTATGTTCTTGCACTAACTAGTTATATCCAGTGTATTGGAGTGAGGGGAAAAGGAGGAGAGCTGGAGACTTCCCAGCTGGTGTGCCCTTGCTTGATGAGGTGTGGGAATGGGCAAAGTCGTGAAATAGCGGCCTGTGACAGGGCAAAGGGAGAAGGGGTGGCATGACATCTTCACCAGGGCAGGCTGGAAAGAGTAATAAAAGAAAGTAGGAGGAGGTAAGGGTGGCTATGTGACCATTGTCTCCTCCAGACTTCTCTGGAGACCTAGTTTCCTGATCCTTGTACATTCCTCTGAGGCCTAGAGCAGTCGATCTCTGGTGTCAGCCCACGTAGAGAGCTGCAGCTCATTTTGTCAGCCCAAATGTCACAAGAATGCAGTGTCAATCTAAACAGCTTTTCATTTCAGATGCCTCGTGTATATTAATGAAAATTCTTGAGATAGAACTTTTTTTGCGCATCTCAATTTTTCTAAAAGTAATTGTATATGAAATTCTGTTAAAATCCACAATAGCATAATTAAGGAGTGCTTTAGACTCGGTTCATGTAAGGGTTAACTGCAGTTGCATGGCCTACTTTAATTTTAACACTAATTTTTAAACACTTTGTGTTATGTTGTTACAGGTGTTCTAGTACAATGTTGCTATAATATTATATTTATAGAATATTATATAATAATATACCTAGTGTTTTAGGTATAATATTGCTATTCAAGGTGAAAAATTAGAAAAATTTTAAAAGGAAAGGCTGGCTTTGCTTTTGCTCTGAGATACAGTCTTCATGCACCTAGTGTCGTGGTCAGGTACCATTGCTCAAATACTGGTATTCAAGGTGACCGAAAAATTTTCTATAGGTTTTCAGTACATTCAATGAACAGTATGTCAGGAGAATTTAGTAATTTTGTAAAAATTATTTGCTTTGAAAGTATGAATAAGAATGGTGAAAAGGAATATATGTTTTATTAAGTGTGATTGGCTATCTAGGATCACCCTCCTTTATTTCTTTCCTAATTGCTACTTGTTTTCCCTGAATTCCCTCTTTACAGAGCTTTTGGGAGACATGCTAAAGAAAACCTACAGGAGGCATTTTTAAAGTATTTTCCACATGATTATCCATTATCAAAATTGCTATATAATTATTTTCATCTTCAGAAAACAAGTACTGTGATGCATAACAACAGGTTTCTCGATTCATGAATTAATATCTATAAAATACTTTATTTCCATAATTCCTTGCCATTTCTTTAAATTCCTGAACTTTATTTTTGCTTTTTTTTACTGATTTACTTTCAGAGTACTGTCAACAATATAATGAATTTTGATGTAGTTTTCAATGAAAACTATTTTCATTGATAAAATTGCCTTTAAAAAATAGCCATATCCTTAATTCTACATTACACTTAGATGAATGACCGTATTTGCATGTAGATTGGAATCATTACATTTCTTAAAAATATCTGTAAATACAGTAAAGAACTTAAAGATATTCAGTATCATATGAACTTAAAAGTTATGAAGCCTTCAAGATATATAAAGTTCAGGTTTATTTGACAGGTCTAGTCTTTCAAAGTTTAGGAGGAGCCAATACCTTAGAAAGGAAGTGTCTAGGACTTTGAAATCTCTTCTTCCAGAATTCCTACAAGGTAGAAGTACTTTCCTTTTCTCCTTCTAGCCTTGTTTATCATAAGCATTGCTAGTGGCAGGCTGTGGCACAGGTCGGGTGCCTTTTGACCTGTCATCTTCTTTGGGATAGCTTGCTTCTCTTATCAGGCACTGCTGGGGAAGCTGTATTTTATTGCTTAATTGTAAAACATACATCACGTTAAGGACAGCAAAATGATATTTCATGTAAGGGGATAATCTGTTGACTGGGTCTTCTAGTTTGCTATTAACAAGCAGAAATTTCATGTTTAGTTAGTGCAGTTAATTTTTAAAAAAACCCTCATAAACTTCCAAAGAATTTGCATAGGTTCACCATCAATGCAACATGAGAAGCTTCTTGATTTGAAATTTAATATTATATTTGAGTTTTATTTCTCATTTAAAAAAAAAATCTCTGAAGAAGTCTGAATGTCTATATAGACTTTTATGCCTTTGTGATTTCTCTCTAAGTAGGAGAGGAAATGCTAACATCTTTTACACTAATTAAAGCTAACAAATAAATATAGACAAAGGGTATTATAAAGGTTAATGACAGGGATAAGTATTACTAAAATTCTACATTTTCAACACATTCAAACTGTTTGTTAATTTATTGAAATCTGTAGCTGATGATTCAGAGATTGAGGTGTTACTTCAGCTTTTTTACTTTTCTTATGTCTTTTCTTGCTCTCAGAAAAATCTTGAGCCTCTGGGCCTCTGGACTGTCTGAAGGCAAGAGCAGCAATAGGTCTGTCGTTGCTACTGAGCTGGAGGCAGGAAGGGGGAAAAGTGCAATCCTTTGATAAAGCAGGTTGAAGTTCTCCCTTTATTTTTCTTGCTTCCTTTTCCTTTTGTGCAGAGGGCTGGTGATGGAGTAGGTGAGGACTTCATGTCAGGATGAGGCAGCATCCCTAGCATCACTGCTGTTAACCTGGCCACCTGTACTACCTTTTGCTCTATAAAATTCTGATTTATCTTTATACTGGAAGCTTTAACAATAGAGTTAAGCTGAATGGAAGGGACAACACTGGAGAAAGGAATACTGCAGTTTAAAATATGAACCTCTTAGAGTTAAAACACCTCTAATGCAGAGACTGGTAAGTGGAGGAGGGTTCACTGGAATGTCAAAGGCAACCCATGCAATTTTTATATCACTTAAAGACAACGAGACAGACAGGTGCTGTTACTGCTGAAATGTGTTCATTTACTTTTTCTGATGACCATTACACATCATTACCCAATAAAAACATTGTCCAAATGGATTTTTAAGAACAACTTATCTGGGTAGTTTCTAAACGCATTGATATCTGTTCAGTATCTTTTTTTAACTTGGACTTTTTAAAATTGACATATTTTTTCCTTACATTTAATTTCTTTGTAAATCAGGTGATCTTTTTAAAGAGCTGTTTGTGTACTTTCCATATTCTGTGTAGTGTGAAATAATTACTATCTGAAATAACACACTTATCATTTTTAACATGTAAAAACCAGAGATAACCAATATAACAGCTTTGTCTATTGCTTTTTGTCTTTTAAGACTTTCATATTCAGCATTTATTTTAGGCTTATGATAGAAACTCAAGGAAAAAACATTTATTTTGGCATTTGTAGGGTTTCTTTTTTTCCTCTATTAATCAATCTATAGCATGGTTTTATTGAATGCTTCGTTAGTTTAGTGTGACAGAAAATCAACAAAGACCTGCATTTTGTTCTCAGTTGAGTTTGTATCTACCTACCTATTACTGCCACTAAACACATTTTCCATAAACAATGTCTGGTTATCTGCTATGTATAACTGAAAAGCCTCCTATATTACTCATTTTTCATTCTTACCTATGCATAGGTACTGAGACTTAGAGCAAAAATTTGAATGTGTTTGCATTGGTAAATTGAATTTTTTGTACTTGTACTAATCTTCACAAGTGGCGTTTGTGTTCAGTAGGCAATAAAAGAAAGAAAAAGGGAGAGACTCTTTTTTTCCCTGCCCTTTGAAATCTTAAGTGAATTCCAAAGCCAGACTGTAGTTGTCTTGGTAGGAAGTGGGGGCAGTGGAGCTTGTGGAAGCTTGGCTTTTACTGTTTGGTACTGACTGTTTAATTTCTGTGATATGCTCACATACCAAAATAGAAGGTAAGTAAAAGAATAGATTTGCAGCACAAAGCTTCATCAAGATAAGGAGGTAGTGTAAGAAGACAATGGAAAACAAATGCAGAAGACATTAGTTTGCTCTCTCTTGCTCTCTATTGCTCCAGTGTCTGAGCGTACCATCTGTGTCCCTACCCTGGAAGTCCTTAAGGTCAGGTTGGACACAGCTTTGAGATCTAGTGAAAGATGTCCCTGCCCATGGCAGGGGGGTTGGACTAAATGATCTTTAAAGGTCCCTTCCAATACAAACCATTCTGTAGTTCTGTGATCATCTTCAATATGCTTTATCTGCACAGTAACTTTGAGGTAAAAAAAAAAGTCTTAATTCCTTTTTCCTAGTTGTGTCTGCCAATGGGTAAATGAGTCATGGAGAAGCGGAAAATGGCCTGTTTACCATAAGATAAAAGCTTCTCAGAGCTAGTTTTTTTACTATCAGTACTGGTTCAGTGGTTGTGAATAGCAAAAGCTGCACAGAACTGTGCTAGAAACTGGGTTTGCGTGGGCAGCTGAACCCTTAGAACAATTCACTGTAACCCACTGCTGCTCACTCACAGATTGCTCACATGAGACTGTACTGACTTCAGTATTGGCTCCCCGCCGCTGCCAAGTCCCAGGGCAGAGCCACAGCAACAGCACTTCTTTCTGGAGTTTATTGGTTTGCTTTTCTGTCTGAGACTACAATAGGGAGTGCCACAAGAAGAAGACAGGAGGAGGATGATGAAACAGATGTTTTTGGTACTAACCACAGGTTCTTCTGATGGGGGCCATCAGCTGGTCAGGCAGAGAGTGGTCACCTCAGTGGTGGCACTGAGCTCCATGAGAGGATGTAAAGACGTACCTACAGTGAGCTCAGGTAAAGCCAAAGGTTCAGCTAGTGAAGGATTTTGTTTACAGCAGTAATGATTGATGGATGCTTCAAGAACAAGGTCTAACTTTTTCAGTTCACTGAATTTCACTTCTGGGTATTTAGTAAACCTGAGTTGTTTGGTTTTGTTTGTGTTTTTTTTTTTTTTTTTATTATTATGGTTGTCTGTCCTCCTTTCCTGCTCATATAAACATTTAGCCTTCAAAGCATTCTTTTGCAATAAGTTCCTCACATTTATGACCCATGGGCTTTTCTTCTGTGGGAAGGACATCCTGCTTTTGTTGTTTAGAATATAGCTCCTCTTTCCATTTTATGAAAGGACAAGTCGTGTTTTGGTGGGTAAGGAAGACAGGGATAATGGTATATTGAAACACACATATGCTTTTCCTGTTGAATGATGTCCTGGATCAGGGAAATTGTCTTTCTCTACTGAACAATGAGCATTTCTGTCTTGGTGCCATGCATTGGCGTCCTGTTTGTCTGGTTCTGTGTTGTGGTTTTTTTTTTTTTTTTTTTTTTTTTTTCTGAGACATAAGGGGCTGGACCTGTATTCTGATTTGGGATTTATGTCAATGAATATCTTCTTCTAACTTCAGCATAACCTTTCCAAGTGTTTCACATTTTTGAGCTGCTTAAGCCTCCAGGAATTTTGTACTACTTAAGCCTCCAGGAATAAATAAAACTGAAGCTTAAACCAATATAGAGCATATAAATGGTTTCTAATCCAAATATTTTTGTCTGTAGATTGATGGTACGCAAGAAAATGCACATATCCACCGGAAACATTAAAAAATACGGGCAACATGCTCTGGCCACTTCTCCCCACAAAGAGGTCTTTGAAATTCTGTCACACACAGTTATGGAGTGCAGGATCTTTATATCTCTGTGCATAGTTTCTTTCTTGCAGCTTTAACTCTCCCTCTCCTGCAGAAAGCTGATTGCTTTTGGCTTTAACTCCTTTTTGCCAAATTACCTCCTTGCTGTGTAGTTTTCTGTATATTTTGTCAAGGGATTCACCTTCCTACCTTGTAGTCTTATAACTTGCAGGCATTTTTCTTTGATACAATTTGGTGGTGTTAGTGTATTTGGCTGCCCAAGGGGTTGCTTTGATTTAAATGCAAGATTGTCAAGGTTTAATGAATATTGTTGTTTATGGTCTCTCACTAGCCCTTGGAACTGCATTCTAAATGTAATTAAAAGCCACAAAGAAAGCAAACCTTGGAAATGTGTTGATTCTTGATTTTTCTTCTGGCTGTTACATTTAATACATTGTCAATACTAAACAATTTATAAGTGGCAAATGGAAAAATTTCCCAGATCATTACAGATGTTTAACTATTTATAAACTACAGTGAAGTGAAGATCCTGTAACAGGGACAATCACTGAGATTGGTAAGAAGGTCTCAAGGAATCATTTTTGAACAAAGCCATCAATGAAAAGGTTAAGTTGCCTGTTGGGGTCTTAGGCAGCCTGCCAGGCAGGGTCAGAAAGAAAAATGGCCCTGACAGACCTGCCCTGAATCCTGCTCCAGCCAAACTCCATACATGCTGATACCGCATTGTGTTTCCAGAAACAATGGGTCTGGAGATGGAATTTATTTTGGTTTTTTTTTTTTACCCCCACTTTCCTGAACTTTCCATGAATCAGGAAGTCACATTTTGAAGATGCCTTGCTCCACAGGACAGTCCCTCATATCTATTGTCTAAGAGACAAAACCTAAAGGCTTCCTGCACCCACAGCTAGTTCCTGAGACTAAAGAGTTTGACTTTTAAAATTCTGTTGTATTTTGACTGGCTTACCACTGATATGTAACAGAAGAAGAGATGAGGACTTTGTATTTCTCAGCAGGACACCATTACTGCTGCAGTCGTTTTCTTCTCAGAATCTCTCTATGTTTTCAGCCACCAAGTTGAATAAATGGGCCAGAAGGGAGACCAGACTGATCTCAGCCTCCCTCTTCTCTGGAAGAGTGGGCAGTGCAAAAGAATGACCCTAAGGGAACATAAGCACTTGGGGTTTTCTCCACATTCATTGCAATACAATTTGTAGACAGTGTGAACACAGAATGGGTCTGTGGGATGGGTCCACACCATACACATGATCTAGCTAGGGAAGCATTGGCACAGGTTGGCTGTGATCTGAATGCTGTTGAGCTTTTTATAAAAATAAATTGAAAAGATATTTTTCCCACTGGGATTATTATGTGCAACAGCTAAAATGAAAACAGCTTGAAATATTTCTAAGAAGCAGAAGAATGAAAATATCTGTAATGATCACATTGATCTGGAGAGCTAACACAGAATTCCTGCACTTTGACTGTAGTTCTTTATCTTGGATGTTTTGTATGATAGTTAAAGAATGCTACCGCCTTCATCATTTTAATCAGAAAATGTTTTTCTTCAGCAAGCAATGTGCACCTTAACTTTTAATCTTGTCCTGTTACAGTTCAGGGCTGCTGAAGAGCTATATTTGCTCTCAGCAGAGGTCAAAATGACTTGCTTTTTATTCTGAAAGGTGCATAATTACATTAAGCCTGAAAGATGGAATGGCTCAGAAAGTGAAATAAAAAAAAAAAAAAAAGTTTTGTCCAGTTTGACACATCCAGGATACAGATTATGAATATTATTTCTATCTAGAGTTATTAACAATAATTCAGTCATACTAATTTGCTTATGGAATACAAGGCTAATGAGAGAAATTTCAAAATAGAGCAGTAATGGATAGTCCATAATTAATCAAAATGTTATTTAAATCTGAACTTTGAAATAATTTTAATTACCACCTTTTAAGATAATGATATGGCAAAAAGAAGAGTGACTACGTTTTGTCATGTGAGAGATTCATGTTCCTGCAAACGCTTATGCCCAGCTACAAATACATCTCTGTGTAATCGTGGTACTGGAGCCTTGCTAACAACTGGAATTGAAGGGGTTATTTTATTTTCCCATGAAAAGGATTATTTTCCCACTAAAAGGAGTCTGCACTAGATGAGGAATTACAGGATGCTCAGCAAGAAAGAGCTCAAGAAAAAAATGAAATAGGCAGTCATTATGCTAACAAAATGAAGAATGTCTTAAAAAAACCATTCCTGTAGACTAGGCCCATTTTCTTTTCTATTTATAAACCTCCCTAATTTGTAAAAGCAGCATGGCAAAGGGCATGATTGTGCATGCACAATATTGAATGAATACAATAGTTTTCATAAGCTGTCCATGCTTTATGGATTTTTTTATAAAAACTGGTGTATGCAAACTCTAAGGCATCAGCACTTAAACTGGAAAACAGGGAGATAAGTCTTGTCACACCTGCAGAATATCGACAGTTAGGTTCTCGCATAAAAGCAGTTGAATGTTCAGAACACTTGCTGTCTCTGAATTAGACACTCACTAGCCTGAAAGCTATAGTTTGCAAATATGATTGACTGAAAATTTGGCACACAGTGCTACAAATAGGCATCGCTTTCCAAACTGTCCTGTGTCAAGTATTTGCTGAAATGTGCAATTTCTAAAGAGATACGTAAAACATTTTTTAATTTTAGGCTACTTAGAAAGAATTGAGCCTATAGCAGAATGTTACACTGGATTCTAGTTAATTTATTAAGATTACAAGAGAGAGGGGCGATCTGAATACAGCTTACAGAATCTGAAGTAGCAGCTTCCAAATAGAGGGGTTTTTTACATTTAATGAAAGTACAAAGGCCTAAAGTTGAAGATGGATGTATTCACATTCTCATTTGGTTTTTGTAGTTAACAGCAGGGACAATGTGTGAAGGGTAAAATAGTGATAATTTAATCAAGATGCTGTTCAAAAATTCTTGTTCAAGCACAGATGCTAGACTTGAAACAACATTTAATGCATAGCACATCTATGGTCTGTATTATGCAGGATGCCAGAACTCGTGGTTGTTGCAACACAGCTTAATTGCTAGCTCTTGCTCCAATCAGTGCGATTAACCATGAACGCCATATTCACAGAGGTATTTAGCCACTGATTTCAATGGAAATGAGAGCCTGGATGCATCCCACTCGACCCAGAGTCCAGTGTCAGTGTGCTCTGGGAGCACTGTTTGTAACGGGCATTTCTCCAAGAGCAACCACTTCTGCAATATACAGAACTAGAAGGGTATTGCTCTGCAGCAGTGACATCTAGGAACCACCTACCATCTCACAGTATTTTAAAAACATGTTTTCAAAACCAGCTGCAATTGTTTTAATATGATACAGCAAAACAGATACTTACAGGCACATTTCAAAATGGCACATTATGACATGAATCTTTTGGCTTTTCTCTGGGGAAATCTATTCGTATAGCAACTCTGAGTAGGTTTTTTTTTCCTCCTCAAGTGCAGGAAAAAGAGCAGTTCAAATAAACATTGTCTGCAAGGGGCCCTTTATGTGTAATAAACTTTCAGTCGACTACTTCTACCACTATAGGCAGTTTTACACATTTCACTTCAGTTATTAAAGAAAGACCAATTAATATTGTGCTTATTCCCTAAATCTCTGCTTTAGGTAAAGGTTAACAAATTATATTAGTATTCACTTTACAAACATTCTAGATGTTTCCAATCCAGTGGAATTTGAGGTTTGGGGTTTTTTTTTCTTTTTATCTATCTGTCTAAGAAATTAATTCTGTATAGACCTTTAAAGGTAGATCTCTGAGGGATTTTTTTTTTTCATGTTATGTTAATGTTTGCTTTTACAAAATTTGCAATAAGGTACTGCAAAAATGTACTAATTTGCAAACAGGTAATCATTTATGCTTTTGATATTGTTACTTTAATGAATACTTGTATGTCAGTTTTACATTAAATATCTTATTTTGACTTAGCTAGTCTCTAAACTGTTTCTTGAGCAATTCAGTAGCATTTGTGAACTGTGGTGAGGCTGGATTGCAACTGATAGTGAAGTGCAGTGACTTTGTTCTGTCATGAATTGAGATGCATGTATGTAGCACGATGTGTGAAATGTGTTTTTTAAGCTTTTTGATACTTAAGTACTTCTACTGCAAGTAAACTACCTCTAGCCCTTCTTGGGATTGATTACTAATTACTTTATGGGACAAAGTCACAGTACTATTGATGGGAGACTGCACAGGTCAACTCTAAAAGATTCAGCAAGAAAAGAAGATTGCACTTCACATATTAGTTCTTATGCAGATCTGGAGAGCTAGCGAATTTTTCTGTGCTGCAGTAAATGAGGACAACTAAGTTACTACAGGGCAGTGGTTACTGATAATACTGGTTTTCTTCCTCCTCCACTACACTCTTGCTTCTTTATCAACCAGGTTTTTATTACATATGTCAGAATTTCCCTGCTGGGCTGTGCCTTTGAATTGCAGTATTTGTTTTATCAAACCCTGTGTCTAAATGGATTAATGTGGTGATTAAAGAGACAACCCCTTTGATTACCTTCTATTGTTGCAGGGGGAGGCATACACAAAAATGACTATACAATGTTGTGGATAATATGGACAGAGGAGGCACGTGCTTGCTTTTAAATGCAGTTGTTTTTCAGACATCCTTTTAGTGTTCAGTGCAATTCTGTTTTGCATCCATTTTGCCTTCTGCTATTCCTTTTTTCCCCTTCAAAATTTGAAAGCCACAATGGTCCAATCCCCCATATCAGGCTGTAGCTGGTATGTGAGGTATGATCACAGGCAGAAACAGGCTCACCCTCTCTGTGTTTAGATCTGGTTCTTGATTGGAAGCAACAGAGATACATTAGCTGGGTGCAGAATCTAATAGCCTCAGTCTGGAGTTGATTTGCAGCTGGTTGAACAGAAGAACAGGGAAAAGTGGCCTGTGTCTGTCTGTAAGAGGCTGTGCACACACATTCCCCATGATTCTTGCTCAAGATTCATTCCTCCTTGCTAGGCTAAAGCTTTTCTTTTAGAAAGATGTCCAGGCTTGATTAAAAAAACAAAACAAACAACCAACAACTCAAATCTCTAAGTAATGGAGGATTGCTGGTTGTTTTCTACTTTTATACTTTTTACGTGTGCAACTATATACAAGGCAGTATCCTGCTGAAGTCAATGAATGCAGGTTAGAGCTGTGGAGCACAAACAAAATCTAAGTGTAATGTGCAAACTGAAAACTGTTGCTTCTTCTGTTTGTTTCTCCTTCCTGCTGAAACCTGTCATACCCTCATTAGCTTCCAGTGAAATTGTTGCCTTTAAACAATATCATAGATAATTACTTTGTATATAGAATCTTTTTTTTTAAGGTGTAATTATAGCAAGTCAGTTCAGAATGGCTGAGATGCACAGTGAGTGTAATGAAAAACACCCCTTTTTCCTAATGTCTCTTAGATTTGGTAGTCAAGGTGTGATATTTTGATAAGTGCCATTGTAAATGTATAAAAATAATTAAAAAAAAAAGAAAAAAATTTTTGAGGTAGCATCACAATAGCTAAGTATGAAAAATACCAAACCTCTAGCAAATTAATATAATTAGATAATTGCTGAGTTTTTGATTTGCGTAAGTCCTCTTTCATTTGCCCTCACACTGCATTAATTCTTTATTGCATTATAAGAGGGTGACAGATTATAAATCTATTCTTACAACACTTATAGCCTTAGGCCTTTCACAGACATCTTTTGTGGACTCTGCTGTCTTTAATTAAGTCTAGAATAATTAATACCGACTTGCACTGAAAGTTGGTGTTGTTAGCGGCAGTAAAACTACAAAAAATGGTAAGAAAATGGGGCTGAACTAGTCTGTTCCCTGTCCCCAAGGCAGAAACGCCTATTCTGATTCACACAGGTTGCTTTTCTAACCTCTTACTAGAAACCGTAACTTCTGGGTATGTCACAATAGTGAAAAGTAACAAGTGTTACTTTTCACTATTGCGACTATGAGAAAGTGTCATATATGAGTTAAATTTTCCACATTCCAATTAAAGTCAGAGTGATATGGAAAATAGCATGAGCTGAAAATTCTCTGTTGAAATTGTATTTTGACAGATTAGGTTTCTACTAGAACAATTTCTTTTTTCCCATAATAATTGCATAATTTTCCCTTTCATAAAAGTAAAATGAAAAAGAATGTAAGGGCAAACAATGAACGATGAACTATTTTCATCTGGAGAGATTTGCAGCATCCTGTGAGAGCTTTGGATCAGCCTTTCCCTGATTCTGTTTCTTGTATGGAACAGGCTTTTCTGGCAGATAGTATTTTGTAATTCCATGTAACTAATTGAATACCTGTTGTGGTTTAACCTCAGCTGGCAACTAAGCCCCACACAGCCACTTGCTTACTCGCCCTGCAATGGGACAGGGGAGAGAATTAGAAAGGTAATAGTGAGAAAACTCTTGTGTTGAGGTAAAGACAGTTTAATAGGTAAAGCAAAAGCTGCACGTGTGAACAAAACAAAACAAGGAATTCATTCACTGCTTCCCATGGGCAGGCAGGTGCTCAGCCATCCCCAGGAAAGCCGGGCACCATCATGTAATAGTTACTTGGGAAGAAAACCACCCTCACTTCAAATGTTCCCCCTTCCTTCTTCCCCCAGCCTTTATAGCTGACCATGCCATCATATGGTATGGGATATCCCTTTGGTCAGTTCGGGCCAGCTGTCCCAGCTGTGTCCCCTCCCAGCTTCTTGTGCCCCCCCAGCCTGCTCGCTGGTGGGGTGAGGAGCGGAAAAGCCCCTGGCTCTGGGTAAGCGCTGCTCAGCAATAACAAAATCATCTCTGTGTTACCAACACTCTTTCCAGCAGAAATCCAAAACACAGCCCCATACTAGCTACTATGAAGAAAATTAACTCTATCCCAGCCCAAACCAGCACACTGTTTCTAACTACTTTACCTCTGCAAACCCACTCCTTTTGAAACAGAACAAGGTTTTAAAATAGAAAGATTAGTTAGGATGAGTTTGGTACAATGCTCTGGGTGATGCTCTGTGTTGAGAAAGGAATGTACTCTGAATAATTAGAAAAGATAAGGCAGGCACCTGAAGGAGATAAGGAGACCATCAAGTCAGGAAATCCTTGAACAAAGAAAATTGAAAGGTCTACTCCACCTAGATCTCACCTATTGTGAATGGAATGACTGGGTGTCAAAATCGAATAACTATGTATGTAAAGATGTTGTAACCTCTCACAAAAGCTGTATAAAATACCTAACTTTTCACTGAAAACTTCGGAGCTAGTTTGTCCGGTGTGAATTGGCTAGCTCCCCAACGTTGCACAAAATAAATACCTTTGCTGCTTAAAGACAAAATTCAACTCTGAGCAGTTACTCTGTGCTGTTATGGCATCGCTCTAATTATCCAGGGATACTGGAAGCCGTCTAGAAACAGAGGACCAAAGAAGACCAGCTATGTCATGTTCACTCCCCTGCAGTAGCATGAAATCAAGCAGAAGAGTACATCAGAAAGTCACATGTCAATTCTCTTTCTTCCCAGATCACAGGACGCATTTTTCTGACAGAGGGGATTTTACTTCTATGACTGAGAACATGACCACTGAAAAATCTACCATCGAAGAGAGCATGAGAGCTCAAGGGGCATGGTCAGTGTGATAGCACTAGCATACTGCCAGCAAAGTGACAGTCCCAGAAAGTGGTTTACAGTCACAGCTGTCAAAAATAAGGTGGTAAACCAGACCATCCAATCCAATAGCCATCCTCCACCCAACCTGGAGAAGTTAGATGTTTCATCTGAGAGCTGATGTTATCTGTGTGTGGGGGGGGCAAGCTGGGCACACACACAGGTGATTTCTCAATACCCCTAGGAGCATTAGAATGGCACAGAATCATAGAGTGGTTGAGGTTGGAAGGGACCTCTGGAGATCATCTGCTCCAAGCCCACTGACACAAACAGGGCCACCTACAGCCGCTTGCCAGCATCACGTCCAAAGGGCTTTTGAACATTGCCAAGGATGGAGACTCCACAACTTCTCTGCACCACCTCTGCCAGTGCTTGATCACCCTCACAGTGAAAAAAGTGTTTCCTGATGTTCAGGGGGAACCTCCTGCATTTCAGGTTGTGCCCACTGCCTCTGGCCCCGTCACTGGGCACCACTGAGCAGAGCCTGGCTCTGTCTCCTTTGCACCCTCCCGTCAGGTATTTATATATGTTGATGAGATCCTTGTGAGCCTTCCCTTCTCCAGGCTGAACATTCCAGCTCTCTCTGCCTTTCCTCATAGGAGAAATGCTCCAGTCCCTTCATGATCTTCCTGGCCCTTGTTGGACTCTTTCCAGCATGTCCATGTCTCCCTCGTCCGGGGGAGCCCAGAGCTGGGTACAGTACTGCAGTTATGGCCTCACCAGAGCTGAGCAGAGGGGAAGGGTCACCTCCCTCGACCTGCTGGCGATGCTACTGCAAGCCTCCTAATAGGAGGCTGTTGCAGCTGAGGACACCACTGGCCTCCTCTGGGGCAAGGGCACCCTGCTGGTTCATGATCAGCTTGGTATCCACTAGGACCCTCAGGGCTTTTCTGCAAAGCTGCTCTCCAGCTGGTCACCCCCCAGCATGTACTGGTGCCTGGGTTTGCTCTTACCCCGGTGCAGGACTTGGTTGGCACTTTCTCTTGTTGAACTGTTTGAGGTTCCTGTCAGCCTGCTTCTCCAGCCTGCTTCTCTTCCTTCATTCAAACAGAAGCAGAAGGGCTAAGAAACAATTCAAAAAGAAAAATAGGTCACAGGAAAGAATGAGCAAAGAATGAGAAAAGGAAGGAACTGAGCCTCAAAGGATAGTTTGGAACTAGAGGGACACAGAGCACTCCTGAAGGTCAAACATTCCTGAAGCTCTCCAAGGAGCTGGGGGATGCTCTTTGGTGATGCTCTGTCTGGAAACGCACTGTACATGAACAGCTGGAAATACATAGCTGTGGCAAGGACCTCCTGTGGCTTGGTGGGCCTGGAAGAGAAGAGTTAAAGAGGTGAAAAATGCAGCTGAAACATCAAACATCTGGGGGAAAAAAAGGCCTTATCCTGGTGTGCTTGATGTATATCTGTGCCAGGGTTTCGCTCTTTTCATGGAAAGATTATGAGCAGCATGGTTTCTTCATGGAAAGGATTATGAATTCATAGGACTCTGCCCTGTGAACTCTCCCAGATCACCCCTCTGTGGAGGATTTTCCAGTTCATGTGTGGAGTGGTACTCTGGGGTGCCAACAGACCCATCAGGGTTTCCCATCCTCTTCTGGGGGCGAAAGGCACCACCATTTTGTGCTTTGGCAGTGTGCATGGATGTAGAGCTTGGGAATAGGGACATGAGGGTGGGGAAAGGGAACAAGAGTAACATAAGCATGTCGAGATTTCCAAGGCAAGGGTCTGAGGCTGCTGCTGCACCCTGCAATTGTCTCTTATGTGGTGCTGTATTGGGTTTAAGTGGCAAGGTTTTGGTAGCGAGGTATGTGTGTTTCAAAGGTCACCTCTGTGAGAAGAGATCAGGACCTGCCCTGCATTGGAGAGAGCCAGTACCAGATGGCTCCAAAATGGACTCACCGCTGACCAAAGCCGAGCCCATCAGTAATGCTGGTGGCACCTCTGTGACGACATGTTTAAGAAAGGGGCAGAGAACACTGTGCAGCAGATGTCAGGAGTAGGAAAAACAGCTCTTCAGACATACAGGCCAGAGAAGGAGGAAAGGGAGAAGGTGCTCTAAGCATGGGAGAAGAGAATCCCCTGTAGTCCATGGAGAAGACAACGGTGAAGTAGCTTGTGCCTCTGCAGCCCTTGGAGGACCACAGTGGAGCAGCTATCCACACTACGGGCTGTGGAGGACCCCATGCCACAGCAGGTGGACATGCCCTGAAAGAAGCTGCAGTTTGTGGAGACCCCACACAGGATCAGGCTCCTGGCAGGAGCTGTGGCCCATGGAGAGGATCCCACACAGGAGCAGCTTTTCTGGCATGGACTGTGGCCTCTGGAGACCTACACTAGAGCAGTCCGTTCCTGAAGGACTGTACCCCATAGAGAGGTCTCATGCTGGAACAGTTCTTGAAGATTTCTTCTCCAGGATTAAGCAATACCCGATCAATGATTTTAGGAATATTGGTGTAGCCTGAAACACAACATAGTAAGGACCTTTGAAGGTGTATAATCTATCTGCCACTTGCTATTGTAAAGGATTAAATTGAGCCTATTAATTTCAGTTTCTGAATGGACTTGTATCTGTTATGAGATTGTATCAGGGTAAAAAGAAGAGAAAAACTGTTTCATCTTCTACCTGTTCTGTAGTATGATGATAAAATATTTCTTCAAATGACATTGGTTGCTAAATATGCCAATTATATCCTGAGTTGTACTAGCCATGCATCACTTAAGGTTTTGGTTTTTGGGGTATTTTTTCCTTTTGTTTTTTTACTTTTCGTACAGTGTAGAATCATTATTACCTTATTTACTAAGGATCTTGTGGCTTTGGCACCACAAAACATCCATTATAAACTAATTAATGATTCAAAGTTCATAGGAGAGCATCAAACACCTTGAAGCACTTGAAAGTGGTAATTTATGTGATTAGACTAAAAAATAAGATGTTCTAGTTAGCAACATAATCATAAAGTAGAGATGCTTGCCTGAAATTGTCATTGCCAACATGAGAATGCGTAGTCTCCAATTATGACTCAAGGAAGCAGCAGAAGACAGGTTTTAAAGCTAAACAGCAATGGGCAAAAATAAGGTCAAACAATAGCATCAGTGTTTATGAAGTTCTGAACAATGCAGTGATCTACTGAGGCAACTTATACTAATGCCAGAATAAGGAATAAAGAAAAAAATATGACATTTCAGGCCTACTCTGTTTTTGTGAGGTTCTGTTCACATCTTTAATTTCTTTCTTTCTTTCTTTCTTTCTTTTTCTTTTTCTTTCTTTCTTTCTTTTTTTGTCTTTCTTTGTCCTTTTATTGCTCTCTTCTTTCCCTCTTTCTCTCTTCTTTCCCTCTTTCTCTCTCTTTCTTTTGCTCTTTCTTTATTCCTTTCTTTCTTTCTTCCTTTCATTACTGCTTTCTTTCCTTCATTCTCACTTTCTTTATATCTTTCTGTCTTTCATCCTTTCTTCCTTCCTCCATTCCTTCCTTCCTTACATCTTTCTTTCCTTTCTTTCTTTCATTCTTTCTTCCTTTTCTTTCTTTCTTTCTTTCTTTCTTTCTTTCTTTCTTTCTTTCTTTCTTTCTTTCTTTCTTTCTTTCTTTCTTTCTTTCTTTCTTTCTTTCTTTCTTTCTTTCTTTCTTTCTTTCTTTCTTTCTTTCTTTCTTTCTTTCTTTCTTTCTTTCTTTCTTTCTTTCTTTCTTTCTTTCTTTCTCTCTTTCTCTCTTTTTGTCTTGTGTTCTCTTTCTCTGTTTCTTTCTCTTTTTTCTCTGTCTTTCTTTGTCTTTCATTCTTTCTTCTTTCTTTCTTTCTCTCTATTATCTTTCTCTGTTTCTTTTCTTTCTTTCTTCCTTCCATTCTTTCTTTCTAACTTCCTTTCTCTCTCTTTCTTTCTTTCTTTCTTTCTTTCTTTCTTTCTTTCTTTCTCTCTTTCTCTCTTTTTGTCTTGTGTTCTCTTTCTCTGTTTCTTTCTCTTTTTTCTCTGTCTTTCTTTGTCTTTCATTCTTTCTTCTTTCTTTCTTTCTCTCTATTATCTTTCTCTGTTTCTTTTCTTTCTTTCTTCCTTCCATTCTTTCTTTCTAACTTCCTTTCTCTCTCTTTCTTTCTTTCTTTCTCACTTCCTGTCTTTGTGTTGCTTGCTTTCTCGCTTTCTTTATCTCTCTTTCTATTTCTGTCTTTCTTTCCTTCCTTCCTTCCTTCCTTCCTTCCCTCCCTCCCTCCCTCCCTTCCCTCCCTCCCTCCCTTTTATAAAAGTTCCAGAACAGTTTCCTACGCTTTCTGCAAATCAAAACAACTATGACTTGCTCACTAGCTCAGATCCATAATCCAAAGTAGAATATAATAGGAATAGCAACTTTCTGGAGCACAATTAGTAGTTATTATAGATTGGACACAATACTCTTTTTTGGACAGAAGTTTGTATGCTGAAATAGAGGCACTGAGTTTTGGTCTTTGTTCCAAAGAACAAATGTATGTTAAGAAAATAAATAAATTTATAAGTAAATACAATCAGAAAGAAAAAATTGAATAGACTCAAGAAAAATGTAAGGGAGGCCAACAACTTTTTTGGTTTTCCAAATACGTAATGACAGTATCAAGGAATAACTTTGCCTGGGAGGCTCTATTGTAGGTCATCTGGTTTGTCCCTTTGCTGAAAGCAGCGTCAGTGTAAACCTGCGTTTATATTGCAACCTGCAGGCTGCTCAAGGCTGTGTCCAGCAGGGTTTTGAATAGCTCAACCAGTGGAGTTGTTTACAACTCCACTGCTCAACCTGTAAGAGTGTTTGACCACTCCAATTTAGAGATATTTCTAAAATAGAATATCAACAGTCCATTATCTGTGTCCGTAACTGGAGGCTGCAAGGGGTGCAGTGGTGCTTAACTGTCTCGATAACCAGTCTCAGAAAGTGTTTTAATACTGTGTACGAGATGATGACAAACAGAATGATAAGCAAAAAAAAAATCACATTTTAGTGCGAACAGGATGATTTTTTTTTGAGTTTACTCAGTTTTGTGACAATGATCTGAGTTGGGACCAAGTGTGTGAGGCAAGAAGGAATCAGCAAATTTTTAAATAAATGCTTCTCTAATCTTCTTTTAAAATTCATTTTTTTAACTTGGTTAACTTCAGAATGCTAATGACCAATGTTCACACACTTCATGTCTAGTTGTATAGATTTTTTTTCTAGCCACTTTGTTTATCACCACTAGATCATAGTAAAGAATATAGATATGTGAACTTCTTTCATAACATTACCTTCCCATATAAATAGATGCTGACACTTTTTTAGAGTTAATGCTTTGCTGTGAGTGGGTAGAGAAGTATGTTTAGGCACATACACATGCTTATTGCTTTAGCAAGATATAATCCCTACCATGAAACATTCTGAGACTTCCCATTTCAATTCATTACACATGCTGCAGAAAGGCAACTGAAATAATTATTTTCATATATGTAACCCCTCAGAAAACTAGTTACGAATAAGCAGAAGCAATAGCAAAGTTTAAAATTACAGAACTGTATTCACCTCAGTAATATATTGGCTTTGAAGTTAAATCCATTTAAATGCTAACACTTTAAAAAATAATAAATTGAGGAGAGAAAAGTACTACAAGCTCCTTCACTGCTTTTAATCATATATGCCACCTAAAAGTGGTTTTAAATAAGGTATTAAAATACAGATTGCAAAGTTAAGTGTTTTGTAACAAAGCCATAAAGCTTTGACTTATCATTTGAAGATGTGAGAAGCAGCAAGTGATCTCATGGCAGTTGTTGCAATAGAATGATGATGAGTTGGCAGTGGGATAGGGTAGTGGGCAAACAGGGACTGAAATATCTCCTGCTCATAGATGGATGGTCAGCTACTTAGCTATGTGACTTTCTCTGGATGCATGCAATTTACTTGTGGAAAGTGGAATGAGGATGCTGACAGGAGAGGTTTAGGGAGAATCCACCACAGAATATAAAAAATTCTAACTGGTTGTCAAATCATATGTAGAAGAGGGTCTCCTGTGTTCTACCTGAAAAATGCCTAGCTTTTTTGTGTCAGTTAATCCGTGCCATTTCCCTTGAACTTTGCTGCTGGTTAGCTGAACGGCTAACTCCTGCTCCACTGGTTGCTGAAGATTCCGGTTGCAAGGAGTTATCACTGCACCGAAGGGTCAGTAAGGCAGCTGAATCTGTAGAATAGAATAGAATATTCTAGCCATCATCTAGTCCAACTGACTGACAGTTTCAGGGCTGACCACAAGTTAAAGCATGTTGTTAGGGGCACTGTCAAATCGCCTCAAACACTGACAGGCTTGGGGCATCGGCCACCTGTCTGGGAAGCCTGCTCCAGTGTTTGATCATCCTCTCACTAAATAAATGCTTCCTAATGTCAAGTCTGAACCTCCCCTGGTGCAGCTTTGAATCATTCCCACGCATCCTGTCTCTGGATCCCAGGGGGAAGACATCAGCACCTCCCTCTCCACGTGCCTTCCTCAGGAAGCTGCAGAGAGCCATGAGGTCACCCCTCAGCCTCCTCTTCTCCAAACTAGACAAACCCAAAACCTTAGCCACTCCTCACAGGACATGCCTTCCTGCTCTTTCACCAGCTTTGGTGCCCGCTTCTGCACATATTCCAGTACCTTCACATCCTTCTGAAATTATAGGACCCAGAACTGCATGCAGGGCTAACACAATTGTATTGGGTCCTGTCCCTGAAAATCTTGCAGTCATTTCTGAATTTAGTATTAATTCCACAAATTGCTGATGAAATGCTTCTGGGAGTTAGTTCAATGATGTCAACTGCGTGACCATAAATGTCAAACTAAAGAAGATCTTTTGATATGATTTAAAATGCACTGGTTTTGCTTTTTGTTTCAAATGACAGTGTTACCCACCCAACCCATCAGGTGCAAAAAGTGAAAACAAAGTAGATTCATATGCTAGTCCATATCTCTAGATGCTGTTTTCCTTCCCTTAGGAATAAACCTGAGCTTTGATATCACTGCATTTATTATAAAGTCTAGCTGGTATTCTCCAGCTGTTCCCAGCTTGAGGAGTCAGAAGCTGACAATTGACTGGAAGAATGTTTCTTTGAGCCCTGTTACTCTGCTTCAAGTCTGAAAGACAACTTTAAATTTTTGATATTCTCCTACAAGGCAGAGGTAGCTATAAGAGAGGGAAAAACTTGTCGGTTAGAGAGTGGCTGTTGTGGTTTGGTTTTTTTTTTTGTGTTCCTACTGAGTAATCATTAGAAATGAACAACTATCATGTATCCTAACCCTATAAACTATTAATCCACTGGCACCTCTTTTCAGAATAGCCCTTACAATGTAGGATAGCCTGTGTTTGTCAAGAGTCATTCTAAATCTCAAGCTGGGTAAGGGGAAAAAGAGAAAAACCAGTTGCCTAAACAGAGATGTCTAGTATTATTCTAGGTGGTGGTATAAAAAAACCCTTCAGGCCCCCAGCTGCAACTCCAAAAGGGAGCAGATTGCTGTAGGTCTTGTGTCACATCCACCAATCCACCCATCAGATGTTGGGCATAACTGACATGGTCTCAGATGACAGCAAACACCCATGTTTAGGCAGCTGGTTCATGCACTAAGGTGCCTAAGTCCACTTAGTGGGGTCTAAAGAGCTATTTAGTTCATCTCAACAAATGTACCTACCTTTTGTCAGCTGCACATCACTCCAGGATACACTAGACTAGCTAGTGGCTATAGTGGAAATGCAGGCTCATTGCCTATATGTGGATATCACTCTTGCAAATGCCTAACTTGAAGTATCTGAATCTGGAGCTAAAGTCTGCCTTTAGGAGCTAAAGCCCACCTATGGCGAGTGCACACACTGGATGTCTCCCTGCCTCCTGTTACAATAGCTGTCTGGGTTGCCTGTTCCCCATCTCTTGGATAGCTTCACACACATTTTGCTCTTGCTTTCACTGCTGGCTGTGTTAACAGGCACGCACAGAACCTCAGCAGACTACTATGCCTTACCCTAGTCTGATACTTCCACCTTTGCTGGTTCAACAGCTGGAATCCTAGTATTCCTGAGACAACATGAAGTGGCCTTTGTGACCTAAAGAACCTGTTCTACTATTAATAGCAAAAGAAATGGCTTGAGTGAAGTCTAGTAAAGCAAATGAACTTCATTTCCATATTCATAGCAGTTTATCTATGTTGAGACATTTTCAGGGTCTGGTTTGTCTGAAATGACAGTAGCTCTGTATGAAAACGTTCTGCAAGCAGTGCACTTAGGGGTGAAGCAATACCTCACAGACTGAGCTAATTAATCCCTAGTCCAGCCTCTTCACCTCTCTACTCCTACTAGTTCTGTGGCTCACCTGCTGTGCCAAATGGTTCAGCTAACTATACTGTTAGAAAATGAACCAGCATCAATTAAAACCGAGCATCTTTATGCTGTTAGGGAGCTGACTGTGCTGAGCAAGATAGCCACGTGGCACCTGAGCCAGTGCAGTGTGAGGAGGGGAGGGAAGTCTTGGGACTGGCAGTGAAGGAGGGCAGGGAGGAGGTGAAATAGGACATCAGGTGGGCTGCTAAGTGTTACGTCTCCTTGGAGGCTCCACTGCATTGTTTTTATTCTAGTCAATTTTAGTCAGGTACTAATTAGAACAGCTAACATGCTATTAAAACCTTGCAGTTTTATAGGTTAAAAACACTCACCCTTTATCCCAGCACTAAGATTCCTGTTATCATTCCCTTTGTTGTCAAGCTATTCCGTAGAAAATCTGTCCCTAATTGTGTACACCTACTGGAAGTGATAAGTGGACATGTACAGGAGAAAAGAAATGCTGGTATTTTAAATGTCATAATAAATGCCATTTCATGTTGAAGAGGGTGAAGCAATAGGATGTTTTCTGTAAGGTGAGAAAAGGGATTATCTCTGTGAGCAAGGAATAAATGTAACAACACAGTAAATTTTATTTTATTATGTTGTACTTATCTATTTTGTTTATATGTAAGTAAGACTATAATTAGGCCAAAGTTGTTTATTTAAAATGTGAACAAAAATGGACAGAAAGCACTTCCCTGTATCTTCACTGCATCCCCAAAAAAGACAGTAGCTTCCATAGAAAAGAGGCAGATTCAGCTGCAGGTGTAGATAGATGGTGCTGGAGTTTTTATTCCATAGGAAAACAAGTTCAGCATGATATTAACCAAGTTAAATAAGTATTAAATATGAAGATTTTAACTAAGAAAAGATTCAGGAGAGGTGTTTTGAGACATAAAGCCTTTCATTTTTTTAAAAATGGCACAAACAGAAATTTTATGCAACAAGGAAAATTATTTTCTGTTAGTCTCTCTGCCTCCTCTTTGATTTACATATTTTCTTATTTTAAATATTACCATTTAAGAACCTAGCGCAGAACTTACCTTTGTTATAAAATCTTGGATTGTAGAGCTATACTGAACTTATTCTATTTCTAATAGAGATGATGCTGGTACCCATCAAAGTTGTTCTTTCTGCAGGATAATTAAATTACCTACCAGAATGACATAACCTGTCAGGTACAAATTGTGTCTACAAAGGAAGATTCCCCCTGATTTGTATTCTCATGGCTGTAGCAGCAAAATTTTGTAGTTTGGATTGGTGTTAATCAAATGAACAGTGCCTTATTCAATCAGAAATCTTGTGGAGTAGCGTAATGCTATAATTTTTCACAGCATACAGTATAGCAATGAAAGCAGTTTCTTACTCTTTAAGAAGCATAGTTACAGGGTGCCTTTATTAAAATTGAATGAAATGTTCATCACTTTTCTCAGCAACACAAACACATCCATTTCATACAAAGATTCTGTGATTTAAGCTGAGCAATCTACATCACATCAACACTCTGCATAATTTCTGCTAAAATTACATTTGAATTAATTGCAAACATAGAAGAGGAAGTCTATAGTTATTACTAGAAAACCAAACCAACCAAAAAAAAATCTCCGAGAGCCAATTCTATGATATGCTTTAGCTGTGACAGAAATGTAAATCGTCCATAGGATGCATTTTTTGGGTATGTTCTCATTAGCTAGGATTAACAGAAAATACTGTTTAAAATACTGTTTATCTTTTCTTGAAATATTTTTCAAAGGTGTAGCTAGAAATACTGTGCTAATAGGGGAAAGAAACAGAGTATGGTTCTGGGCTTCTTATCCTTCCAGCAAATTTAAATGGAAGAAGTATTAAGCATAGTGATGTAGTATTTTACAGAGATGTCTTAGGCTTTCTGAGAAGCTACTTTCATTCTCATTCATGTTGTAAATGTCCAGCATTGACATCAATAGCATTTGTAGAAGAATTGCTGGGAAAAATAAGTGCAAGCATGTTGTGTAGTAATGAAGATAAGGAAAAGGGTGAAGAATTTGTTTTTGTTTGGTTTTTTTAATTATTATTTTCATTAATATAAAAAAGATTGTGATCAGTTGCTTGATCTCAGGGGAACAGAAACATACCACGTGTCAAAATATGGGAGAACAAAATTTTCCAGACTGACCAAGCTGTGTCTCCACAAGCAGCAGGACCTGCTGATGTTACCACTGCAGTGACGGCAGTATTGTGTCCTGCCCATTCTGGTGTCTCTGGGCACTTCCACTCTGGGCAAGTGTGAGCTTAACTAGTATTTGCAACTCAGCATATTCTGTGAGACATGATCCTACAGGTAGTCTCAAATCCTGTCTTCACTTGAATGCCAACTCCCTTGCCTTGAACATAAGTGGAAACATTCTAGTTTTTGTGTGTGTGTGTGGTTGTTGTTTTTTTTTTCTCCCCCCAAACACATCCCCATAACATCAGCCTTGAAGAGATTTTGTCACTTGATTTAAATCAAATATATGTAAATGTGCTATTGAAATTATCTATGTGTACTATCTCAGAGCATGCTGTTTCACAGAATTAAATAAAAACTATTGGAAGTGTGATGAGACATCTTTTTCTGTAAAAAAAAAATATTTGAATCTCACAGGATTTTGCTTCAGGAAAAACAATTTCCCTGGAATGTTATTTCTTCAGTTCTAAATGATGCTTCCCACTTTACTGTGGTTAATTACAGAATAAAATTTAAAAAAATAATCTGTTCAAAGAAAGATTCTTTCTGTGTTCTATCTGATATGTAATGAGACTATTCAGATACAGATGTTTTTTTCAGGATCATTACTAGTATGTTGGGAATATCAGCCAAGCCAAGTACTTCCAGCCTCTCAGGGATTTACCTTAGTGATTTTTTCCCAGCTTCTTGCTATTTTAATTTATGACACAAATTTATAGAAGTACATAGTCAATTTTATTATCTCCTGTGTTTTATGTGATGTATATTTTGATTTCAGGAATAGGTGCCACAGGGAGCCTGAAGTTCCCAAGAAAATCACATTCCATTTTAAAAAACCCAAAACTTTAGAAATATTGTATCATCCAGTACATTTAAATATAAATAATATAACAGAAACAGATGTGGGAAGCAAGCTCATATTTAATATTATGCCAAATATATTGTAAATCTAAGAGATACAGTTTATTATCCATTTATTATTTTTTTCATTGCCCTTAGCCCACTCTCTGTTACTGATTGCCAACAGTGACTGAATGTCCCATTCAACTTGGGATAATCAAGCTCAGCTTTTCTCCAATGAATTCACAATTCCAGGACTCTGTTTAGCTCCAAACATTTTGCTAATTATTTTTGGCCCTTCATTTGCTCCAGGGTCCTCACATCAATGCATCCTCCTCTCTGCTCATTCGAAGCAAAATATTTTATATCTATTCACTGCACTCAGTGCAGAAATAGTGACATGTGGGAGCAAACCAAATTTCACATGAGAGTACCTTGGTGATACTGAGAACATAATTAGGGCTGCAGATGACGGTGAAGATACAACTGCCCAGCTACTTTGCTGCAACTAATACTCTGTAGTATTACTGGTTATACCATCTGCTCCTTGCATTTTGTTTACTTGAGCTGGAAGACAGAGAAGCTGCCGTAAATTAAAGAATTAAAGATATGGTGGAGAATCTCACTGATACATTGTTTTTGTTGGTCTAGGCTGATTTATATGGCAATTTATGTTAAATTTATATTTTCTAAGGAAATACATATTGTCTGAAGTAAACACGAGTTTTAGCTCTGATTTCAGTGAAAGTAGAGATAGAGCATCAAGGAAGATGATCAAAAAAATCACATCATAGTAAAGCACATCATAGTAAGCCTTTTTTATCCCAAGGCTGCTCAGAAGTTACTGTGAATGAACGGTTTGGCTCTGAATGAATCCAGAAGCTGCCTGTGTTACAAAACCATATGTAAACATACTACCACTGAAAGTACATGTATTATAGGGCAAAGGCAAACAGAGAGAGATAAAGAGAGAATGAGGAGATAATGGTAGAGAGGAAATGAAGATCCGAACCAGGAAATTTTAGATCAGTTTGTTGTGCAGTGTGGTAGATTTAATACCCCAGTGCAGCACAACTGTGGAGGATGGGTCTGCAGAAGAGAGATGGCCCGGAGATAATTGTTGTTTCCCGTTTATGAGAGAGTGGAGCTTTGCATAACTTTACACAAGTTGCCTGGCTGGCCCCTTCTGGCAGAAATGCTTAGCGCCATTCATTTCACCCTGCTTGAATCTAGTATTTTTCAGGTGATAAAACTGATAAGATTTGCTCTGCTGGGCTCAAGTATCCAATATGATAGCACCAAACTTTTAAAATCAAGCACTTTGCCCCTCTGTCAAGCTGTCCCTCAAAATATTTATGTGTTAAGAAACGCTATATATGTGCCTAGAAATTATGCCTCTGTAAAAAGGGTATGAATGAAGAGGCTGCTGTTTTTAGGCTGGGGCTTTGCTATGTGATGTGTTTTCTGCAGGTATCAGAGATTTTTAAAAAATGTGATTCATTATCAACTCTGTATGAGTTCTTGCTAATAATGCAACTGGATAAAACCCCATATTGGTAGCCAGATGGATACTTTGACATGGAAAGATGATTGGGAATGTTTTCCTGTGAGACTCTGTGGACTCTCCCTGGGTAATTGCTTCTTGCTTGCTTCAGTAACAGAAAGGTTTAAGGCTTGACTATATGAGATTTCCCTTTCAGGGTATGACAAAAAATGAGAAAAATAAAAGTAGAGTCTACAACTTGTGATTAGAGTGAAGAAAATACACCTTTTCTATCAACAGCAGTGTGATAAATATTAATCACTTAATGTAAATCCACAAATTAGGTTCTAAATTGCAAACTCTGAGGGAAACACTTGTTCAAATATATGATGCCCAGTCTAATAGAGTGCCAGATTTTGCACATGGTTCTTAGGTACTCCCACAATGCAAATAACAATAATAATGTCTTCATAATAGACAACACAGAAGTGTTGTGGGAGATAAGACTGCTTTTAAAAAGAATCTAGTATAACCTTAATTAGCATCTGGTATTATAATTTGTCTTCTTTGCAGTGCACTTGGTAGTTTGTAAATACTGAAAAATGAAAACCCTACTTTCTTCTACCTAGTTGCTATGAGTATCATTTTGCAGACTTCATTTGCCTGAATATCGTTGGCTATATCCTTGCTGAGTAATTCAATAATGAAAGGAAAGTTAATAACGAAAGCACTTTTATTTCTTAGAAAAAAAAATAGTATTTGCTTATGTCAGTTTGACTCCCTTTTATCTTTTGAAATAACAGTCAACATAACCTAAAGCAATCTATCTACCTACCTATCTATCCAATCATATAAGAATTATGTCTAGGTAATTGCAGCTTTGTATTACTTTGTCCAATGGTATTCACTGTCAATATTGTCTTTCCCAAAGTGGTATCAAAGTTCTGTGGTACTACAATCTGGTTTGAACTTGGTTGCTTTATTTACATAAATATTGTTTGAATCCCTGCTTTGTTTGTTACACTCATGAGAGGTAAGGGTGCAACTATTGGCTAATGGGCTGGTGCCTCACGTGTGACAAACGGTAGAACAGAATCACAGAATCACAGAGTGGTCAAGGTTGGAAAGAACATCTGGAGGTCATTTGCTCCAAGCCCACTGACACAAACAGGGCCACCTACAGCCACTTGCCAGGATCACGTCCAAAGGGCTTTTGAACATTGCCAAGGATGGAGACTCCACAACTTCTCTGCACCGCCTCTGCCAGTGCTTGATCACCCTCACAGTGAAAGAAGTGTTTCCTGATGTTCAGGGGGAACCTCCTGCATTTCAGGTTGTGCCCACTGCCTCTGGCCCCGTCACTGGGCACCACTGAGCAGAGCCTGGCTCTGTCTCCTTTGCACCCTCCCGTCAGGTATTTATATATGTTGATGAGATCCCTGTGAGCCTTCCCTTCTCCAGGCTGAACATTCCAGCTCTCTCTGCCTTTCCTCATAGGAGAAATGCTCCAGTCCCTTCATGATCTTCCTGGCCCTTGTTGGACTCTTTCCAGCATGTCCATGTCTCCCTCGTCCGGGGGAGCCCAGAGCTGGGTACAGTACTGCAGTTATGGCCTCACCAGAGCTGAGCAGAGGGGAAGGGTCACCTCCCTCGACCTGCTGGTGACGCTACTGCAAGCCTCCTAATAGGAGGCTGTTGCAGCTGAGGACACCACTGGCCTCCTCTGGGGCAAGGGCACCCTGCTGGTTCATGATCAGCTTGGTATCCACTAGGACCCTCAGGGCTTTTCTGCAAAGCTGCTCTCCAGCTGGTCACCCCCCAGCATGTACTGGTGCCTGGGTTTGCTCTTACCCCGGTGCAGGACTTGGTTGGCACTTTCTCTTGTTGAACTGTTTGAGGTTCCTGTCAGCCTGCTTCGCCAGCCTGTTGAGGTTCCTCTGAGTGGCAGCATGACCCTCTGTGATCCTAAGATTCTATCTGCACAGATTTCTAACTCCTCATGTTTAATCCCTCTTCTGAGTACAATACTACACAGGTACTTCAGAGAGGCATCTCAGAATGTTGGCTACCTAGAAAGATTTCTGTAAGTTTCCTGTTAGTATTTTACAATTCTATTGTTTAAATAATTTGGCATTACACAGCTCTCATTTGAAATGATGGGCTTTTGATTTCACCAGCATCAACTATTCCTGCATTTTTTTTTGCATATAAGCCACCTGGACTGCAGAAATGAGCTGGCATTTCTGGTTTAGTGATATGTCCCAAGGCAACTGAGTGTTATTCACTAAGAAATCATGTTCCAATGTGGTGCTAAACTGAGGGGCAATCTGATGTTGTTGAACAAGTCTTCAGTAATTTGAAAATGACCACTTTTCCCTCTGCTTATAGAAAGATGGTTAGGAGATTTAGAGCTCCTGCAGAAACAAATAGTTTCTGTTATGTTCTACATTTATTGCAAAATTTCAGTTCAAGAGAATTTGGGAAATACATCTCTTGCAAAAAAAGCTAAGATACTAATTAGCTGACATGAAATCTAAACTTCAGGTAGAACTGCTTTTTCTGTAAACTGTGAGACGAATCATCGGTGATGTGAAATCTATACAGGACAAAACACCTTGTTTATATGGCATTATTATGCCATCAAAACACTTTGATAATGTGCTGTGATTCATCATAGCATTTTTTTCTTCCTTTCATGCAGAAATGCTCAGCTGAGTCCCCCCACTTCCAAATCTAAATCCATACACACGCCCACACCCAGAGTCATATATCATTACTAAATCAGTTTTCTGTGGTCTCACTAAAAGTTCATGCCTAGAACCTTAAAATCCAAGGACATTTTCCCAACATCACTCGCAGCAATATGTGCTCTACAACAGTAACAGTGCTACAACAGGTAAGGTTATACTTGCTGAATAGCAGTAGTAAAAAGACAATAATAAAATTAAGTATGTTTAAAGGCAGTCAATAATTCTTAAAATTTTGTAGTTTAAAAGGTACAGATTGTGGATAGACAGCTAGTGAGCATTTGTGCCTATGAAACAACAAAAAATATATTCAACTTTGTGCTTTGAAAGAAGAAGGAACTTTGAAATGTAAAAATAAGAGATGAAATGAAATATATGCTTGAGCTGTATGCAAGAGAATATTACTGCTGACAGCTAGTGCATGAGTTATGTAAAGCAACCTTCATTAAAAACTCATTCACTTTCTCTGTATCTAGTAGTTGTTATCATGGCAAAGGCAAAGGCAGAAGCCTGATACAACAGAACTGGAGTAAGAAAGAACATCTCATTGGATTATTTGGGTTTTTTCTTCTGTGTGACACACCTGATGCTGGCTAGCTGGCAGATGCTGAAGGAAATTAGTTCTGTGCCAGCTGTATGTGGGTGTTTGCGTATGCAAGGCTGTATTGCTCATGCTGTCTATGCTTCAGCAGCACAAGTGACTCCTATGCTTCATGAGGGGAGTTTCACACAATTTGTTTCCATTGGGCTACGTTTTGCAGTAACAGTTTTGTAGCGTAAGTGGCACGCATGAAAAATAAGACAGCAGAATGCAGTGCAATGGCTACAAAATGTCTTGATTTTTTCCAGTTCATTTTAGCTCTTATTTTTCCTTTCCTTTTAATCCTTTACCTTGTGTTCTTAGACTGGTGGTGAATACTGATTATTTGCAGTGATGACAGTCATTGCATTTTATTTGGGCTGGGTAACGTTGTTTTTTTTTTTTTCTCCACAGCCCTGAGTTGGAAAGCATAGAAAGACATTTTTACTCTGACACTAATAATAAAAGAACCATTACTAATGCTCATGAATACTTGTTTAATTCTTCCTCTGTGATGCAGGCTGACAGCTCCATGCAAACATAGCTCTGTAATCCTGAATGACTTGGAAAATGACCAGAGGGCATGCAGGAGGTCTGAATTTGAGATTCATCTCAGGGAATTAACAATTTAGTCCTTGATGAAAGGAAAACATTGCCATCAAAAATAAAGATGAAGTCTATATGAAAGTAAATGAATGACCTCTGTAACTCTTTGTTCTTGCTTGGGTTAAAGACTTTAGTTTAATACAGAACTGGTGTGATGGTAATTATTGTACATATTCCATATAAAACATATTAAATGTCTTAGAGTTTTGCAAAAACTGTTGGACTGTCCTGAAATGAGAGGTTTCCTGGCACAAATACCTCATTTTCTTGAGTGACAAAAGTTGTGTTAAAGGAAGGCTTTAAAAATAAGAGCAGATTTATATTTCCTAAGAATCTATTTAGAGCATTTCAGTTGTTGACTGTGGCATGTGACAATTCATGAACATATAGAATGTGAAAATGCACTTAACTAATACTGTGCACAAGTAGCATTATGTAAGAGTACTGAATTAATCTGCCTTTTATGATTAATAATAGTAGCACATAATTTAGACGTTAGGAGACCTGTGGCATTCAGTACAGGTGTGAAATATATAAATGCCACTCAGTACTCAGAGAGTATTACTCTCATATAACTGTTTTACTTGTTTATTGTGATTTCTTCTTCTTCTTCTGATTATTACTGCATTAATTATTCTGCCTGGGGAACCTAAATCTGAATTATTGATTAAAAAAAATTGGAAATTTTAAATGCTGCCAACATTGTCAAAATGGGACCAACTTGGTAAACTTATGATCCATCTGCAATTATTTCCTGCAGGATGAGACACTTTTCTTGAGCTACAGGCCACAAAATAGAGTAAAATATGACTTGCTTGTTTCAGTTTTCAGTGACGTGAGAACTATTGCCATCAGAGATTAATTCTTCAAGGATCAATGTGTTTGAATGAACATCATGATTCCTCCTTACCTTCTCTAACATCTTCTCTTTGCTGAGTTGGATTTTGTTTTGGATGATCTGTTTTAGTCACAAGATTTTTAATAAAGATTGTTTTGAGTGAGAAATATTTCATCTCTTCGCCACTGTTGTGGAATTGGCAATTGCTGCTAAAAGAGACATAGTAGTCTTCCAATTATTAACACTTGCACTGTTGATAATGTGCTCCTTTCAAACCCACTTATTTAAGGGTGGGTAAATATTTGTCTGGAGGAATTTCTCTCTTCCTGTTTAGAGAAGTACTAGGTTAATTACTTACACTAGATCACTAACTTAACCCCTACTCCAGTGAATCACAAGATGTAGAATTGAATTGATTGACATATAATGTGAAGCATTTTGAATTATTACAATTATTAATTATCCATAGTCCCTGAGGCATTTCCAGCTAAATGATTTACTGAATCACTGAAGAATCTGTATGTGTCTGGAGTTCCAAACCAGCATTCAGTCCATTTGGCAGACTTCATAGAAGAGCCATTTAAAAATAGTTTTTCTAGATAGACAGAATGAATCACTGTATTTCATAGTTTACTGGTTTTGAGATACTGTGGGCCAAGCTCAGTCATCAGCACTGCTGATAAAATTGGGAAAATGTCTTAGCTGTTGTGTTGTGTTTGGTGAGTTCTTCACTGTTTACACTATTTCATATAAGAACTATTTGCCCTGACAGTTGTGTAAGCTCCAGTCTGTGTTTCTAGTAATGCACACCCAACAGCGCTACAGATTTTCCATTATTGCTTCTTTTTGAAGAACTTGATCTGGTTATCACTTTGATTCTTATGCATATTTCCTAATTACAGCTCCTAGCACTTTACTGAAAAATGATGGAAGCTGTATTTACCATATTTAAATTATCTCTTTTTAAAGCCCTTTTAAGTGTATATTTTTCTCTGTCAATTTTGCAGCCCCTGTAACTTTCCAAAACCATCTCTCAATGATTATTATAAAAGTGCATCCTGATACCACTACACTCAAAATCTTGGTATGGACAAAAGGGAGCAAGCCTTGTTTATGGAGTTCAGATGTCATTGTTAGTCTAACTTTAACAGTGTAATCAAAACAAAATAAAGAGTTATCACGAGTCCAGTTACAATGATACTAACATAGTCCAAATTAACCCAGAAAAGTCTCATTGGTGTTATAGTGTAAAATATTATTCCAGAACTTCCTAGCATCTTTACCTTCTCTTTGACTGAAGGCACAATTGGCCTTCCAGTGTTGCTCTGATGATGTCCCAAAGCTGGTGTTTCAGAATTCCCCAGGAAAACTAGGAGGGATGCATTACAAAGAGCTATCAGCATCCTGGCATCTTCACAGGAGAAGTGTGATGTTCATGTCTTCTTTGTATCTTCTCCCTGCTTAAAACTGGAACCTCACATGCTCTCTCCTTTCATTGGTTTCCAGTTAATCTGTTTTCCATTCTCCTTGTTATCTCTGAAACCAAATTAAGTGATTCACAAGGCTGCCCTCCTGTAGTGACTGCGGTGTGACCACTGTGATTTGTATTTGCACACTGGGACCTCCTGCCATCACGTGTGTCTGCAGTTTTCCCCACCATGTGGTATTCTAGAATCATGGTTCCAGTCACTGCTTCTTATTGATGTTGGTTCAACCTAAATTAATACAAATTTTGGCAAAAGTTACTTGACTGGTAGAACATTGCTACAGCAGCTAAACAAATGTAATGTTCTCAGGTCAAGACCACTCCAAACAAATTCTGAGACCTTGAGGCATCAAGTCACTTCAAAGCATATGGGTCTTTATTCACATAATCACAGAATCACAGAATGGTGAGAGTTGGAAGGTACCTCTGGAGATCACCCAGTCCAACCCCCTGCTAAAGCAGGGTCACCTACAGCAGGTTGCATCGGACTGCATTCAGGTGGGTTTTGAATGTCTTCAGAGAAGGAGACTCCATGGCCTCTCAGGGCAGCCAGCAATGGCAGTTAGCAATGGCAAAGTTGTATTTGCCTGGCTGTAAAGTTAAGTCTGATGAGCACTGCTTACCATATCCTGCTGTTTCAAGGTGCACATTTAAAAGCAGATGTTTTGGTAGAAAAAAACAAGTTTCCAAATTTCTGTTCATATTTTCCTGTTTCATGAATCAATTTAAACCCGTGTAATAGAAAAGCCTGAAGTACCAGTCTCATTTCTTCTTTTTTAATAAGGCATTTTTAAATTGAGTATTTATTTATATGTACAGATAAGTCTGAATACTTTTCCCACTTCTCTGAAAATGTTTTTCAAATATTAACTAATTTTTTTCTGTAGCTTTATTTCTACTGTGGTTTTTAGGTACCATCTACTACCATCGAAACCAAAGGTTAATTTAAAAAATGAAATAAAGCTTAGGATTATTTAAGCTTAAGTTTTTATGTCTGTACAGTACTGGATTTTTTTAATAAAAGTCTGAAATGCAATGCTTTTTCATTGCATTTAATAAACACACATTCTGCTTTCTCATTTAATGTTAACAACACACAAATTTATCCTCTTTTTTCTCATTAAGAATGTTACAAATGATGGTATTGCACAGTGACATTTTTTCAAGCACTGAAGGTAACCTTTCTGACTGATTCAAAGTTTGTATTTTCTGTGAATAGCTCACAGTTCCCCAGGCTAGCTGGAAACCCTTAAAAGGCACAATAGGACATGCTAATGTTTATTCAGTGTTTTCTCAAGCAGTGGCAGCGGTCCCAGTAGATTCCTATGACTAATGGCATTATTAATAATAATTGAAAATCTCGGGAAGGATTTGCTGTCCTATAAGAAAGTGATGGGAAAATTAGCCTTCTAAATCAAACTCTGCGCACGAATGAGCGGTGCTGGTGTTGCAGACCTGTCGTTCCTGATGTTGCCACTGGAAAGCCTGAGCAGAAGGCAGTGAGGAGGGGTCCCTCTTGTCCTGAGTAATGTCTCCTGGGATGACAAGAACTGCTTCATTTTCCCCAAAACAGTGATATATGTGTTGGCAGAGCTGTTCCTTGTAATCATCAGGTAACTGCATAAAACTAGGTATGAGCTGCATTTCCAGAATTTCTTTAGCCTAACTAAGAGAAGTAAAAACCAAAAAAAAAGTGTGTAAAATTCTGCCTGTGCTCAATCTTTTGGCAACTGAGATGATTTTATAAGATCACTTCTTGGTCTAACTATGTCTGGGGACCTCTGACCCTGTACGAGGAGGAGTAGTAGAGGAGGACAGAATTGTCATCACTGCGTGTGGCCTCTGTAG
Organism: Falco naumanni; assembly: GCF_017639655.2. Classification (NCBI taxonomy): domain Eukaryota; kingdom Metazoa; phylum Chordata; class Aves; order Falconiformes; family Falconidae; genus Falco; species Falco naumanni. The sequence goes on along the minus strand of NC_054056.1, from coordinate 58,531,846 downwards.
GAGAGGCGGACGCTGCCTCGTGCTGGATATGGCTAGTTCTGGCTACAGCTGCTGACCGAAGCCCCAGGCACCCACCCCGTGCCCTGCTGTAGGAGGGAGGTAGAGAGGTTGGGAACAAAGAGTATAGGATTTAGACGCTAATCTGAACCTTAAAATACGTTGCAGCTCAATTCCCCATTGTGGACATACCACATGGTGTTAATGAAGATCATCCTCAGAGCCTTCCTTAAGTCAGTCAGCCTGTGTCTGGGCTAGCAAATTAAATAGGTGTACAACTGCTCTCTGGTTTGAACACCAAGTGGCATTGAATAACCTGCAATTAATTAATGCTATTAATTAAGCTTTTTAACCCTGCAAACCAGGGCATTTAACTGGCAATTGTGACCTCTGCTACCTCACAGACTGTGCCCATGAACGGTTTGGGAGGGTGCAGATTTGCATGGTCCAAAGTGAGCCAGACACTGTAATAAAAATTTCAACATAGATGACTTGGTTGCAGCATCTAGAGAGGTTTCTTGCCCCCCTTTACTTATGCATATAGAAGTAATTTCGTACTTCATAATTTTATTATTCTTATTCTATAGAAGTACTTTAAAGGCACTGACAGTCCTTTTTAAGCTTTTCCTATAGTACTGTGTATTTACTTGTCTGCTTTTGGTAAAGCTCCAGAGTCCACGAATATTCCCAGGTCTTTCAAATATAAGCGTCAAGTTTCAGGACCTCTCTCCTAGTTTTGAGCACTGTAATTATTGTACACTTGATTCTTCAGTTCTTGTCATCTGAGCAGTGGTGTAGGTTGTAAAATATCAGTCTTAAGGTAGCAGCAGACAGAAAGGTGCAATTTAGCTGTCAATCTTCATCTCTTTTTTGACAGGATTAATCTTACAATTCACACATTTATTCCAAATAAATTACATTTTTCTCTGTGTAATTGCATGTTGCTAACTTCCCAAGGGGTGTTTGATGAAAAGCCTTCTTCTGTTTTTGAAAGCACTCCTGTTTACAATTCCTTGTCTGTGCTAGTTGCAATCAAATAAGAAAACTGCTAGGAACTGAACATCTCATTATCTGGCAGGTATTTAAACTGCATAGTGCACAAAAATATACCCACTTATGTACTTCAAATTTTTTCCTAGTCCTCTATTAAGTGAAGGAAGCTCTGACTTTCTGATTCTACTGCTTATTCTGTGTAACTTTATCATTGCTTCCTTGTATGGCTCCTCTGTAATCTAGATAATACTAAGCTTTTTTATTTTTTACTACATAGAAATCCTGCCAGTCTAATTCTCTGTGGTAGAAATGTGAATATTAGGTGAACAATTTTTCCTTTTGAACATCTGACTTCATAGTAAATTCAAAGGTCAGACGCTCTCCTGACATTGCAAAATGCCATTAGGTAAAAATGATTGAGATTATATAGCATCATCTTTTTAGATAACGTCTGTGTTGTACCAGACAATGATGAGTTTCACAGTGTTAACAGAAAAATGAAGATATGCAGGGAGATGGGTATTTAAACTGCATAGTGCACAACAGCTTATTTTGCTCAGTACAAGTACCCAGACTAATACAGGTGAAACCTAAAGTATTTAAAAGGCAAGTGAGCTCTTTTGCTTTCACCCTTATGAAATGTGTTAATAAAGAATATGCTAAAGATGACAGAAACTTTTCATAGCTAAAATTTATAACAGTTTTATTTCCAAGGAAACATGGTGGGCCAAAATCCTTTAACTGACCAAAAGCATTAAATAAACCAGTTTGCTGGTGGAAATGGAATTTAAGAGCACATGTTCAAAAAAATAATGCAATAAAATACCTAACCGGTGCTTACAAAGTCATAAATGCCTAAAGTTTTGTGCAGAGATTTTCCAGAGTATCCGCAGTTGTGTGTTGGACCTTTGGAACCTGTGGAGCCTTGTCAGAAGGCTTGTTCAGACCAAGCTAACTGGTTTGGGGTCTTTCTTTGGCGGATTCTTGCAACCTGAGAAGTAAGATCAGTTGGCTGAAGCCAGAGAGTCCGTAGATTATTTCTGTTTTTTCACTGATATTGTTAAAGGTAAAAGATATGCATTACCTTTGTGAGGATATGGCATCTTGGCTTGCAAAGACTGCAAAGTCTGAAAAAAAAAAGACTGCAAAGTCTGCTATACAGACTCTAGGTTTAAGCTCTAGTTTTGCAAGTACCTACATGAACAGTGAGGTGAGCAGATCATACAAGAAACGTTAGCAGAAACTGGCTTGTTTTTAACATTTCCTATGGGCACGGTTTGCTGGTGTAGAGCACTGGCATTCTGAATCCCTAACTGCCTCTTCCACAATATAAGGGGAACTTCAACACCTAACTGAACTGCCTAGTGTCTGGGCACAACACTTCTAGCTGCTGCCTGTGTGCTCCCCTCACTGAGTGCTGGCCTTGATGTGAGCAGGGGATGTCATCAGAGAACTGGTCTTTACCTGTTCCCCTTTGTAGGCTTTAATCACTGTGGTAAAGTGTACTGAAAAAAGCCATCACAGTGCCCAAGTAGGTAGAAGACAGGATAAAGAGATGAGAGCATGGTTCTTTGCTTACCCAAACCCTTGCTGCTTCAACTGTCAGGCTGCTTGAACAATTCTTTACTCTTTCCAGGAGGGTGTTTATTTGAATTTAAAACTTTTACTTCCTTTATGATGTTTATCATCCTATTGGCACTACTCTCTACTCCTGTGCTGCTTCCTCATGTGTTTCATTGCTACAAAATAGTTAAGATATTAATGAATTTGGAAAACTTTTTAATAATTATTCTATCATATTATGACACTCTTGGCTAAGAGAGAGTGTAATTTAGGCACTCTAGATTTTGAGGAAATTATTTTGGAAGAACTAGAAATTCTGCATCCAACAAAATAATTGCTTCAATGTAAGGGAGAATACGTATTGATTTTGATAATTTCTTTTTCTTTTGCCATTCTTTTCCTGTATTACTCTCTCATCACTTTATGGTTGTTTATTATCAGTTCATCCACTTGCACTACCAGTGTGCTACCCACTAACTTAACCCCTACTAGGAAGCCCTTCCCTCTACATTTATTAATTCACTACAGAATACTGTAAAAGATACTTCCATGCCTGTATCTGTTCTTCTCTCATGTAGTCCTGCAGGGCATGGGGAAGCTGTCAGCATGGAGCTGGTAATGGAATCCCTTTCCTAGCATATCTGTTCCGTTACTAGGCAGATCTACGAGGCAGATTTATTTTCATACTCATCTGTCAAGCAGCGCCAGTAAAGTTTGATCTTTAGAAGTATAATTCATTCAGCATAGCTTCTGTTTGCAAGTTTTGATCTTCCTGCATTTTACCTCATGCCGAAACTTTTATTATTGCAGTCTGGAATCACAAATACCTTGCAGTTTTGCAGGCTGTGTAGACTATCAGAAATGACCACTCTAATTTGCATGCAATGATGGCAAGGTGCAAGGAAAGAGAGTCTGTTCCGTGCAGATACAGCTTGCTTTTAACAGCAGAGCATGCTTTCCTGTCACCGCTCCACTTCTCAAGTCAAAAGCTGTGTTAATGTGTGCCACAATTAATTGTTTGGAGATAAATGGATTTATCCAGCTGTAGAGCGAAATTTGGCTCAGTGCTGTTACCGTGTGTATTCTTCTACTGTATGGCAAAGAGACCCAGTCAGACAAAAGATTTACTGCCATAAATTTTAGAGCTCATTTGGAAAGTTTGGTCCATATACTACATTTATAACTGTCAAATCAGAAACCTTAAACGTATCAGCTCCTTGTTATGAATATTTTAAAGAAATTAGGTAACTACACTATTTTATGCAGTTCCTAATGCTAACTTAATTAAGTCTTGAAAGAATTTAGAGAGCTTAACCAGTCCCTCTGGAGGCTGAAAACCAGATTGTTTAAGCACAGAAACCTTCCTGAAAACAGAGGTGGTAGAATATTTGAGGCTTCCCTTAGAGAAAAATATGCAAACGGGCCTTTTAAAGCCAGGATAAACAGGATATCCCTTTTCTCCCACTGAAGATATCAGACATTAAAATATTTTTTTGTTAAGTCATTAAGTGATTTTACTCCTATTTTGTGCAAGCACTATTGAGTTTTCAGTGGTTGCTGGCTCAGTAGCACTGGTAGGTAAAATAAACAGTCTCTGTTTCTGCAGTGAAGTAAGCATGAAGATGGAGAGTTAGAATAGCATTGGTGGACCAGCATGCAAATAAATTATGTGAGTGCTTAATTTCACTCTCTTAGTTCCATGAACTCACAAGTTACTCCAATTACCTACAGCAGGTTTCAAAATGCAGATTAAGCCAAGCTGTATTAAAAGACCTCTCAAACAAATGAAAATATAAGAGATTAAAACAATAGGCAGGTTACATAGAAAGCTATTCAATGCATTGTGTTAAAAAAGAAGGGGGACCTAAGAGACAAGAAACTGTGATGAGAACAGGAATACTGAAAGTAACCTATGAGAGAAAGTTTTACATATTTGTGCAAAATGGTGCATCACTGAAAGGGAATATTCAAAGTAGCTTTCCATAATGCTGTTGGCTTTTGTCTAACAAGGAACATGCCTGAAAGAAAAACATTAAATTTAGCATGTGAATAAGGACACCAGCTCCGTTCTCAATTCTGCAGGTCTACCAAGGAGCAGCAATAACTTGCATTTCATTATCAGCTTAATCCTCAGTCTAAATTCAAACCAGGGAACCTTTTCTGATATGAAAATAGAATATAGTCACTGAAAATTGTATTTGTACTCTAACGTTGGCTTGGTTTATAGTTCTTGCCAACAATTGTAATTACGTTGGCTTGGTTTATAGTTCTTGCCAACATTTGTAATTATGGCATTGCTTTACTGTTATCTTTCCACTTTTTGTTCCCCTCCCCCCCGCCCCCCCCCCCCAGTCACAATGAGCCAACCCTACCCCAAAGGTTTTTGGCTTTGCTTCTGCTTTTGAAAATAAGAAAGTAAGAAAAAAAAAATCCATCCTCCTGCAATCTCCACATTACCTTTTCCCTGTTCTTCAAATGCATAATAAAGAATATTTATGCAAAGCAAATAGTCAGTGCTCAAGAACAAGTTAATTGGAGTCTTTTCATAATTGGTAGTTTATTGCACATTTGTATTCAAAACCAGTCCCACTGTACCAGAACCTCCTGAGTTGTGGAAAAGAGATTCAGTGCTTTTATATTATATGCTTTTCTTAGCTGTCAAACCTAACTAAAGAATCCTCTACTTCTATTTAGAAAAGATCTTCAGCAACCAGGAATAGGCTTTTACAGGTTAATGCAGGAAGTGGTGCTGTGTGAATATTACTGTCCCTTTCAGAAAGAGTGCAAGAGCTTCCCTCTCAGGCTTTAGGTTCATCCCTCCCAACTGAGTATCTTATTGAGAAGTATGACTTGGAGCTAAGCCTTTTTTTTTGGGTGGTAGCCTACTCCCCACTGTCTTCTCTTTTTAGATCCCTTAGGCTGTACTTCCAAAGCAGGGTCAGAACAATTTCTTGTCTCCTACTTTCAAGAGCTGCATGTGTATCAGAGTACTATAATAGTATTGTCCTATTTCTGTGTAAAGATTAGGCACACTTTGGTCTTCAGTAAAATCCTTAGTTCTTACATGCTCCCTGCCAACGACAATGAAGAGAAAGAAAAACAACCACCACCAACTCGTGTAGTTATTCTGTTGGCTATACGCATATCCACAAACAGCTGGATACAGGCTACTCTTCCTGCAACAGCTAATCTGTGCTGCTGGGTAATTTGGCCTTGGATATTTCCCAAGTACAGTAGATGTAAAGGTTAAGTAAAAAGAAATCTATGTTGTTCACAGATGTCAAACTGACAATGAAAACTGCTGAAACCTGGAACGCAACTCTTCCCATTTAATACAATCCATGTATCTAGCAAAAGTCTGTAGATCTTTAGGTACAGAAAGAATTTAAAACTAAGAAATTACTATATCCAAAGGGTACTTTCCCTCCCGGCTGCTCACCTCTGCACTCTAAATGTCTTGGTGTTGTCTCTGTAGTGCTTTTTTTAATGAATTAATCTTCACAAACTAATAATCTTTTCCTAAATTCCAATTTGCTGCTGCATGGACAGAGCTTGTTTTGCAAAGCACGCTGGTTTTTGGCATCTTTGTTAGATGCAGTTGTGTGACAGGAATAGCCATCCATACTGCAGTTTACTCAGTAGTAGAATACGTATGTACAGGCTTTAATTAGAGATACTGTGGGGAAATGCATTGCTAGATAGAAAATTCTTGTTAACAGCCTTTATTGCAGATAGAATCAAACCAAGGTGAATGTAACTATCAAAAAGGTATTTATGGTTGCAGGATAAAGTCAACATTTTGAGTAGCTAAAATGCATTTTTCAGGCTCAATGGATCTTAATGAAGAGAGAATTGCCTTCTCAGATGTATGATATAAATAAACACTTCAGTAGCACAGGAACTGTGTTTTCATCCCTGAGGTGTTTACAAAAGACAAGGTGGGTTCCATTTAGTTATGTTTACTCCATAAGCTGTAGTTTGGCAATTGTTTCCATCAATATTATCTATCAGTCCTGGCTCTTTTTAAAAAACTTTGCCCTGTAAACCTTTGCCCTGTAAACCTTTGCACAGACCTCTGTCAGTCTGTTATTCCATCTTCCCTTCCACAAAATTATCTACCTACCTTGTTTATGTGCACCACAAATGAAACTCATGTTGGCCATCTCCAGTTATCACAAGACCATCATCTGGTGAATGTGCGGAGGAGCAACAGGGTAGAGGATACTGTGTATCTACTCTCTGCTGTACAGAAGGTTAAAGGAAAATCTTTACATGTGACTGTATTTCTTTTGGATGCGGTCTTAATTTCATTCTTCACAGAGTCTCTATTCTGTTGAATGTTTTGGTTTAGTTTGATGAGTACTGTTGGCTCTGTTTTCTGACCTCAGTAGCTCAAATACTAAAACTGAAAAAAAAAAGTAATTATAAAAAAACTTTTTCCTGTTCGAAACCAGAATCCTCTCTGCCTCTGGGTAGTGCATCCATTAGAAAGACCCACGTATCCACCCTTTCTTTACGGACCCATTAGTTCAAACTTACTGCCATGGCAACTTATGAAAGTGATTTTATATGTTATCATGTGTAATGCCAGGACACTGGACTTGGTGTTAGAGATCTTCTAGTTTTATAATATGCTTTTATTCACTCAAGAACCAAACTCAGTTTCAAGAATAAAGTGAAGATCAAAGTGTACTGCAAAGCCTGGGCTCTGTGGAAATAAGACACAGGCTGCACAAATTCTTCTGAATATCAGCATAAATAACTTCGCCTGAAGAGCAAAACTGGCAATGCTAGTGAAACATGAAACTGGAGACTACGCAGGATCAGATGCAACCCTGTGGTCTCTTCTTCATCAACAGTTCAGCAGTCACCTGAAAGGGACAGAATAAGGATCTCAAAATCTGGCCTTCTGCTGTGAAAACAGCTAAGCAAACTGGGAATATTGCCAAAATGAAAGAAGGTAGGATAGCGGTGGGCTAGCCCATTGTTTGTCACTTGCATGTCTTATAAAACTAATGATTTTAATAATTCTATCTGTGAGTAGTTTTCCATCTCATAACTTACAGAAAAAGACGAGTCTGGAAAAAAAGATCTTGCAAACTATTTCCAGTACAATTATAGGTGTTATTTCAGTAGTTGCTATGCTAGAGAATGACACCTAGGTGGGAAAGCTCAGTATTGCCTGGCTGATTAAGCATTATTAGCACTTTTCAACTCAGAAAAAATGACAGAGCTGATGAAAGAGAGAAAGAAACAGATGCATCTTGCTGCTAAACCTTGTAGTGGGAAAAACATATGCAGTTTATTAAGCTGAGGTTTTGAAGTGAATCTAGAAGAAAGTCAAAAGACTGGCACCCTACGGAGATGAATAAGCATTTGTGCAAAGCAGAAGGACTAAGTAAATCGATTGGAAAAACAGCAGTGCGCATGCTTGGTGAGAAGAAAAAGCAAAAATAGGGTTACACAGGTACATTGAAGTAAATATAAAGGTACACCTCTAGACTCTGAAGTAAGCCTGGGTCTTGAGAGTGTTTTCACACTGAGACATCTCTGATCCATATAATTTATCCTCAGGTGGTTCAGAGGAGCTTTAAACCTCTTTTGAAAGGGTTTCACACAAACAGATGCAAGTTTCTTTTAACTCCAGTAACAAGCTGATGGCTTAGCTAGATTCTTTATGAGCAAAATCTGCATAATGTGACCCTGGCAGCAGCCAGGCTAGCAGTCAGCAAGGTGGCTGGAAAACATGGACCTCTGAGCACAATGTAGGATTTCAGCAAGCTCCCCACTTTGCAGCCTCAATCTAGCTAGAATATCATAAAGATGAATTAAAAGCACTAATAAAGCAGCCCTGCTCCAGTGTCTGATATGTTTAATCTCTAATTGTAGTAGAGAGAGAGAGAGGCAGAGTGAAGGAAAACAAATCTCAATGCTGTTGTCCATGAATGAACTAAAGCGTTATTGACACTTAACCTTGTCAACGCAATGCCTGCAATGCATTAGAACAGCTCACTTAACAATGACTGCTAGTTTTCATCTTTGTAACAAAATTTAAATTCTCCATATGAAATGATGAGAATTTGAACTCAATTATTGATTTCAACTACAAGAACATGATTTGTACCTTGACAGTAAAATATTTAAGTTATACTTTAGAAATGAAGAAATATAGTGGCCTTGTTCCTTTAAAAATCTGAAAGGTAGCTTCAAGTTGGATTTAAGAAAGTAAACTTGTGAAGTATAGAAACATCACATCCCTGTGATGCCAAGTCCATGCATGGAATGTCTGCCAGTACTGTGTTGTTTGGTGGAAGGATATGAGAACTGGTTGTGCTATGGCCTGTCAAAAGATACCAGCATTGATCTAACCTGTGTCTGTTCAGGACACACTGGACAACTTTCAGTGATTGCTCATGGGATGTGGAGCTCTTTCACTGCTGACAGTCCATAAACACCTCTCCTGCACGACTTCAACATAAAAATGACAAATGAGAATTTGAACTTTTTCAAGTGTAAAAACCGGAATGGAAGCCATCTATTTCTCAAGATTTTCTGAATCTTGATTGTGAAGTATGTTTTGATACCAGACTGACTTTCCTATTGGAATTTTGTCCTTTTTTTCTGTCTTCTCTGTCAGCGTTCATTCTGTCTGCTGCAATCACTGTCTTCTGCTATGAGCTATCAGGCTGCTGCATTTTCGTGTGCACAAGCCCTTACTTCCAAAGAGAATCCAGACTTTGTTTTACATTGTTAATAAATGAAAATTTACCTGCTATAAGAGATGTCTTGGCAAAGGCCATACTGGTGTTAAGGCAAAGCATTCTGCATTTACTCACCTTGCATGTTTTCACAGTCAAGAGTGCTAAATATGAGTCTGGACTAACAAGCTGCTGCTCTCTGGGTTGCTGTTGCTACAGTCCCTCTTGAGTGCCCTTTCCATCTAGTTCATCCACATCTTAACTAAATATCAGCCCAAGTCTTAGTTTTCAGATCCACTGTCTCCTTTATATATTACTGCCATTCTCTCTTTCTCTGCAACTACATAAGCTGATTTCATTGAAGGAATTATCAACTATATAATCTTCAAGTGGTATTATAGGTGTATTTTACCAGTAAGTGTAAAAACTAGGTATCTCTTAGTATGACAGCAACAGAGAGGCTCATTGACTCTAAATATTTTGAAATTGGGCTCCAATTTTGAGTTATAAATTAAATTTTATAAAAGCTTAGGATTTTCACATTTGTTCTTGAGATTCAGCTGTGTAGAAATACATTGAACTCACAGATATACAATGACGCAGATCAAGGTTTTCAGTTTAAGCCTGCCTTTAAAATGTGCAAATGAAAATTTGCAGAACAGCATAATTACAATGCGACAGGACATACCAATTACCTCCCATTACAGAACAGGCAGACAGCTGGGATGGTGCTGTTTGTTATGTGTGAAGAGTGTGCTTGGGATCCTGTGGAGCACAGATGTGAATTGTCCCTGTCCCTGAGAGCTTACAGTGAAATAAAACAAACTGAGAAAGCCATATGTGAAAACATTTAGAATAAGAGGTTTATTAAAAATGTCATTGTGGGGGAGGGAATAAGGAAAACCTAACATGCCAGATTTGCACTGCATTTTATAAATAATCTCTCTCTCTCTCTCTCTCTCTCTCTCTCTCTGGAAGATCTAGTGTTGTGTTTCTGTCTCATTCAGAAGTCCTACTGAGATATAATCAAAACGGTGGTAAGTCATGGTCATCTATTGTCTTGCTGCTTGGAAAATTCTGCACGCACATTAGCACTAGAAAAGTATTCTTTGAGAACCACTCCTGATGTTTTACTTTTGAATGTGCAGTATCTAATGTAAGAGCTTTCAACAGAAATCTCCTGTCCTTCAGGAAAAAGAAAAATAAAGTTCACTGATGATTGAACAACGTCATCAGCTTAGCCTATTCTGTGGTACAACATTGTGTGGATAATAAGTGTGCTGGCTTTTACACTATCAGAGAGAGACTTTTCGGAAATTACAAAGATTGGTATTATATACAAGGTATTAAATATCATTAAATAGATGGCTTTCATTGAAGTATGATTGAATGAGTAAGATACTTGTAATTGTCCTACCAGGAGGGCTTGATTCCAACTCTTACGTGTAATTCAGATCCAGAGGAAGACAGATATTTTTTCTCCTTCTGAAAGAAACTTGGAATTTGGTAGCAGTACAATATAAAAACTCTTAATAAAAGCTTCTAAAGGGACATTTTGAGTTACTATAGCCCTGCCATAGTCATTCCTTGGGTACAGTGTCTCCTGTCCAGTACTAACCAGTCAGATCCATGTTAGTCTTTGGTCTGCCTTAAGGACCTATGTTCAGGTCAGGGATGATTTGTAGTCTGTTGGGCAGACACAGGTCTACCTTTTCAGTCTCTGTGGAACGAACATTTTCCTTAAATGTTTAATGAGCACTTTATAAAAAAAAAAGAAAAAAAATTTTTTTTGAGTGAAGTTAAGTGCAAGACCAAAAACTGTAGAGGGAGGCAAGAGCTAATAAAAGCCAGCAGAAAAATAACCCGTGGCTAACCATCAACTGAAAGCATGGTGCAAAGATTGAACCCCTAGCTTATCTCCCCGCCATACTGGATCTTCATGCACTACTGGGAATGGTAATGTCAATCTCCCACCATATCAACTTATGATACCCTACAAGTTTAAAAATTTGTGGTAAAAGCAATTTTAGTTAGGATGGTACACTGACAACCAAACATGTATTACAGATCTTTAAGCATTAATGCTTAATTAAAAAGAAAAGAAAAATATAATATCTCACCCATATTATATTATATCATTTCATATTATATCATATTATATTATATCATATAATACTACATATTATGATATCATATTATGTTATACTATATTACATTGTATTGCATTATATTAGATCATATTTCATAATATAACATAACACAATATAATATAATATGATGTGGTATGATATGATATTATGCTTATTATATTATTATATTTATAATGACAATATGATGATAATTGTATGGAATTATGAAAAGATTTAAAATTATGATGTGTCTGTTATTATGGCTAACAACATTTACTTGACATTGAGTACCTGAGGCTTTATGATTAGGAGATTTTCACATCAATAGAAACCTGCAGGAGCAAAATCATGGACTCAACGACATATCAATATGATCCTAGTTGAAGCCACTATACTTAAGTTTCTGCAAACCTATATACACGATGAATATTCATACACGCATCACACCTTAATTCTATCGGTTACATACACTGTTCAAACGCTGCTATACAGATACTAATTGATTAAAAGCATACAAGCAGTTAGTCTCATCATTAAAATTGTTGACATTCTTGTGGTCATCAGTTCCCAGCTCAGCTCCTGTTCTTCTGCCTGCTTAACTGCCAAAGATCCCGTTTTCTTCGTTCCAGGTGTCTTTCTCGCACAACCGTGCAGCCTTGCTGAGCAGATAAAACTTTTAATCATATCAAGCTGCTAAAGCAAGAGTGACTTTTGATAGGCCAGGTGTCCCTTTTTCTTCCAAATACATTGCCACAAAACCTCACTTAATTTTACAGATTTAAAATTCTTAGATATTCTTATGTACACATGAACACATCCATACACACCCATATATATACACCATTGCTGAAACAGTCTTTAAAAGTCACTTTCATTATAATGTATCTCTGCAAGAACCTATTTTGGATCATATCTTTTTTGAGATTTAATATATTTGCTGCAAGCAAACTGCTAAGGAAATAATTGAAACACCACGGTGCCAGATGGCTGGATTTGCAATGGCTGCTGACTTTTTCATACCAAGAAAAATTTGGTTTGTTTTATGAAAGCTCTATGTAAAACCTCTTCCAGTTTAGTCAGAAGGTCAAATCCTGTGCATATAAATGGTGTGGTCTCCTACAACAAAGAATTCAGGTGGTGGGTTTCCCTGCATGCTGTAATTCTGAATTGCTTACTTGGAATAGCTTAATGAGAACGGTTTTAATCTGAGTTCACTACAAGTACTATATAAGAAAAAAAATGGAAAAAGAATTGAACAAAACAGCTTATGCTTAAAATAGTTAATGGATACTAGCATATTTTTTTTCAGCTAGAAAGGAACACATTTATAAAATGTATGGGAGTAACAAATTATCTTTCAGACTTAGCAGAAGGAGCAATTAAGCTTCTTGATTTAGTAAAGGCAATGGGAAAGATGCAGGGAGGAAAGGGCCTGAGGCATTTGGTGATATGACAAATAAGACCTAAATAATGCAGTGTTTTCTCAGCTGTAAATGCAGATGTTTGCAGAAGTGGCACAGATGCTCATACTTTTACATGTAGGATTCCCTGTACTGACATTTCTGAATACAGACTCTTTTACTAGCTATTTATCTCTAATGTGCCCAGAGAAGCAGGGCTTTCTATACATTTCCACATCCCCTTCCCCAATAAGCAAGGATATTTAAGAATGAATCAGTTGTCTACTGTCTGATAGGGAAAATCCTCCAAAGGAAAGAAAGTTTTGTTTAAATCGTATCCTTCATGACAGTGTCTATCTACATGTCAACTTGTTCAGGCTGTGTAAATTGGCATGCTAAAAGTAAGGCTCACTTCTCTACAGATGTGGATGAGATTTTAGTGCATGTGTGCATACACCGGGGAAGTTTTGATAATGTACATGGAAATATCACTGGGGAAGCATTTGTTTCTGTCTTCACTCCTACTTTCAAACACTGTTCTCTTTTCCCTTTCTGTCAGATACATGGTGGTATTGCATACTGGCTACTCTCATAGCTCTTATTCCTAATTGTCACCTGTCATTAAAAACACAGGGAAAACCAAACCAAAACAAGAAACCCCACAAGAGACTGAAGAAATACTGCTTTGTCACAATTGTATAGAAAACCTTGAAAACATCACTAAAGGCAACTGCATGTTACCATTCATTTGATAATGTTGCTCGAGGTCTGAAAATAACTGGTTTGAGTCATGTAAAGTGACCTGTGCAGTTTGTTGTGTACCAGCTTTGGCACCAGTAATGATGCATTCAGCATCAGCGTTGTTTCTTTTTTTCCTGATTACTAGAACATTTAGGAAAAGAGGAGGAACATTTTTATTTTTACTAGTTTATTTTTGGTTAGTTCCTCCAGCACCTTGGTTTGCAAGACCGTGGGAATTCCTCTTTCCCAGTTTAAAGAATTTAAGTGAAGAGCACAAGGGCTGCATATCACAGCAGCCCAGGAGGCCATGCACATGAACTCCAGTGCCCTAAATGGAGGTGTTTGAGAGATGATGTAGGACTTCTGATGGGTTCAAAATCACTAAAGAAGAAACAGCTGAATTAATTCCTCACATAAGTATTCCAAACATGCAGAAAGCATAACAGGTGGTTGAGCCTTCTAGCTGCAATTAGAGCAGCACACAAAAACTTGTTAGACTATTTTCAGGGAAATAGAACATCACTGAAACACTCTGTTCCAAAACAGATTTTTCAGAGAAATTGTTTTGGAGTAAACTCTTCTTCAGGACTGAAGAGGATCTTTGTACTCTATGGTGTGGGAGTTAGATTACTTTAGGATGTTTGGGCTGTCTTGTTTTACCCATAATAATGCTAGAACAATAGAATGAACGGGGCTGAAAAGTTGTAGGCATCTGCCCGGAGGGTCATGGGTCCCTAGGAAGCAGAGGTACATGCTAGCAGCTCACCACCATTGCAGCAGGCACTGTTGGAAACATGTTCATTGCCATCATTTCCCAACAGATCACTCTGGATTCTGAAAGCAGAATATAGCATCTTCAAGGAAACTTAGGTCTTGTACAGGGTCACTATTTTCAGTCTCTTTGAGAGAGCCTGTGACTTCTTTCTAAAACTGGTGCTCCATGCATCTTCTGTCATTCTGTGAAGGCACTGGCCTAGAAGTATTAGCTTGCAGTAGGAATTACATCATCTGAGCATGGATGCAATGTGTGCTGCACATCTACTTAGCATGAATACTATTTGTTTGGGTGGAAAGAAGAAATGTCTAATAGGTAGTACAAAGATGGAATACACTCCTAGAAAATGGCAAAGCCATTTGCTAGCCTCTGGAAAAGGCTATACTGCTCCCAGCTCTTCTGTTGCACTAGATCTCTTACTCAGACAGCCTCAGGAGTGCACTCAGGTCAGAAATGTCAACTCATTACTCAAACCCTCTTCTACTCATTTATTGAGCAGATGAGTGCTCAACTGGTCTAAGGGAAGTAGTTGGCTTAGACAGCAGAAACTGAGACAGAAATTTGACTTTTGGAGGGTGAGGCTCCTACCTCATCAACAATGAACTGAAAGATCTTTTCAACCCTTTTCAGACATGTTGTGGTTACATCATGGTAAATTACCCATATGCCTTCTGCAATGTCAACTGCAGCCAGCAAGGCTGATTTAAGACAGTTGTAGGGATGTTGTAATCTATCACTATAAGAAGATGGTGTTCCATCTGCCTATCATCTATCTGTAATGGACAGCACTGTCTGCCATAGTTTTCCACCATTCTTGCCTGGCTTCTTTCCTTGTTCTAGCACAGCTGATGCATGAGAACCGCCCTTTTTTATATATATATATAAAAATCCCAACAAAAACAACTGGATCAGTTTTAATCAAGGTGTTTCACTACGTGTTTGTACCTCCATCTGGTATGGCACAAATGAAATGTGATGGAAGAGTAAGATATGGGGTGTGTGTAAGAATAGGGTCTAATGTGGCAGAGGCTGATTAAGCAGCTTAAACTAAGGTTTTTTGCTTCAGTGGGGTTTCAGTGGTGTTTAGTATCTACAAATGTTACTTATGGGAATTTGCATATCTCAGCAGGTCTGAAAATGACATGACAATGACATGACAATACTCTCAAATTTTAGTGAGGCAACAGTTTTTGTCCTGGACACCTTCCAGGGACCAGTGTCCAACTTCTCACCTATATCTTACAATAGGGCTTCAAACAAATTACCCTGCTGCAGACGTTAACATGGAGAAAATTCCAGACTGCTATCTACTTTGCTCCTTAGAATAAAATCTTAGTCATATCTTTTGTTTTTTCTGCAAATTTTCTTTCTAATGAAGGGTCCTCTTATTTCATGGTATTGTTTCATCACTTCTTTTGTTCCTGTCTGTTTCATGGCTTAGGTGTATGGATGGCATTTTCTGTAATCAAAGTTTTTTTTCATATCTAAATAGTCTAAATCTCCTATGTGGGCCTTTTTAAAATTTATTTTTTAAACTATATTTTTGCCTGCTGTTCTTTCTTTTATTTTCTTTGTTCATTTCCTACCTTTTGTCTCTCTTTATCTTCTATAATTGACTGGTCCATTAACAGATCTTTATTCTTTTTAACATTTAAATGCAGAATAGAAGTATTCTATGGTGTTCACCACTGTAAGATAAGCTCTGGTTTTAATATTCTTGTCCTGGGTACAAAGACTTGCTTACACAAGCGAAGGAGTAATTCTCCAGTGCACTCAAATATACCAAGTTTAAATTACACTGATAGCTGTGCAGGAGATCAACTATTCATAAAGGAATTCGATTGGGTGCCTAGTGGCTTTTCAAAATTACTTTCTGAGATCCTATGCATTTCTACTTCAGATCAGATAGAAGTACCTTCACAGAAAGGTAGTATATCTAGTCCTGTACTATGATTGATGCCTAAATCTCTGAAGTTTAATTGTGCTTATCAAATTGCCTGAAAGTGTTAATAAAACAGTCAGGCTTTATCAATTCCAGAGCTGCCAGGCATATCATGCATTGAAGAAGCACAGCTTTTTCTCTAACTACTTCGATCCTTGCCATTACCCCCCTCCCACCCCTGATTGGTATATATACACATTGATAAGATCCCTCTGAGACTTTCCTTCTGCAGGCTAAGCAGCCCCAGCTCTCTTAGCTTCTCCTCACGAGATGAATGCTTTAAACCCTTATTTTACTCTTCTTTGTGGCCATTCACTGGACTGTCCCCAGGCAACTTGTTCTCTCCACCTGTCTCTCGTTCTGGGGAGCTCAGAAATGGACCCAGAACTCCAGATGGAAGGACCACAACCCTCAATCAAAGGTGCACTGCTGGCTGGTCGTAAACTTGTTGTCCATCAGGACCCTCTGGTCCGTCTCTGCAAAGGTGCTTTCTATGAGATCACACTTTTCTTAACATAGTAGAACAATTTATTAAGTGGAAGCTTATTGTGCATGAACACAGCTCCGATGTTGCCTAAGCAAGGTAGGTGTAGTTTACTAGAATGTATTTATGATCCTTTTTTGGGATAAGGATACTAGAGCAAAACCTTCCAACAGATAGTTAAAAAATCTTTAGACATGTCTGGACTCTCATAGCTGCAGCAAAACATTGTTACATCAAATGGTCTGATGTCTATAAAGCTGCCTACAAAAGTAAAATAAATCTTTATCATGAGGGAAAGAAAATGGGCCCATCAGGGTTCTGCTATTTTATTTCTTTTTTACTCAAAATGAATTAATTAATTTTAAACAAATGAGCCTAGGAGTTTTATGTCTGGAAATATCATACTGAAAAAAATTCTTTAGTAAGCTGCTAATTTTTCTTTAGTGAATTGAACAAAACCATTCTGCAATGAGTCCGTTGTATTATGGAGTGCATCTAATTGGTCTCATTCCAGCTCCAACTGAGCTTAAGAAAATAGTTTTAAAATTTGAATGCATAATTTTTCACTTTGAGGTTACCATTGTAATCTTCCATCCATGTTTTTAAGACAATGAAGTGGTAGTTACATTTTTCTTGCTAAAACATTTCCACACACTGCATTTTAGTATCTCCACTTATCTTATGTGATTCTTAAGTGGATAGAGGCACCTCAGGAAGAAGCTGTAACATTCTTAAAAATGTTTCTCATTGGGAATCAGTGAGTATGCTGGCTACCCATTTTGAAATACAAACGGAAATTGACTCACACAAAAAATGTGTTCAGAGCGATGGATGTACGTGACAAGCATGAAATGTCATGCAGACCCTTGTTCTCGCTTACCAGAGATTTCCTTTGGGTACTGCTCAGGGCATAAACTCTCAAGCCTGTAAGGACCAAACCACCCATACAACAGGTCAGGGAATGCTGAAGAAGCCCAGATGTCCTTCGGATGGTGAAGAATTGCTTAAGTCTCTTCTTGATTTTCTGTGAGGAGGTGGTTGGCATCAACTCAGTTGTCTTTCACATAACTGAGTTTAATCCCTCTGTGTTGTCATGGTAACATGAGCCTCTGATCAAATGAGCCTTAATCACTTCCTTAGAAGTCAACCTCTCTTCCTTGTAGGAAAGAACATGGGACAAGAGAAGGATTCCACCCCCCACCCCCACCCCCCGAAAAGTTCAGACAATTCTCTTGAGCACTCCATGTCAATTTTCAAACATCCTCTATGCAGTTTGGGGTTGTAATATTACAAATGTATGCGTGTATGCAGGGGGAAAATATCGGAAGAGTATTTGTGATACAGGAAAATGCACAGCAGTAAACACATAAAAGCCTCTAGCTGAATTGTGTAAATAGCACTATTGCATATGGATGTATGTTCTTTGGAGTGCAATGCTTATCAGATTTGCAATGGGTTTAAGATATCAAATAATTGCATAGCAGTCATGAGTATGCTATATTCTTCTGAATAGAAGGAGGTTACAGGGGCATGTATAAAGTGCTACTACGGAGCAAAGGACTAATGGGTTTTGTCAAGGCAATGCTACATCAGCATTTTTGTTCATAAAACTGCATTATTAAAAAGGTGTTTGGTTTTTTTATAGTCTAAAACAACCTTGCTACAGTGGGCTGAATACCATAATGTTTTTCGACATTATAAATTACCTCATGCAGAGCTCTGTTCTGGGATGGCAAAATTACTTCTGGTTTCTAAGCTATTATATTTGAAGGTAGTTCTTCTCTCCATAATAACACCACAGTGTGCATGTAAACATGTCTTCAAGGAGGAGCTTCATAAAAAAGAAAATACTAGCCAACCACTGGGAATGACTGAAAATACGAGTTTTCAGGAATAATTCTGGGATATTATTATTTTTTTTTAAGATAGCATAGTAAAATTAATATGGGGGTGCAGAACAACTTGATGGAAACCTACTTAATGAAGGAAATTTGGGTATCACGGTGGTGAGTTAACCTGATGCTAGCCGAATCTATGTGTAAAATAAAAATTTGGGGAAACACTACATTGAGAGAGAGAGACAATTCCTCATATTAAAAATGATGACCCCCTTATCTAAGCAATAGAAAGACAACAGAAGAAATAACCAAAGAGTTTAAGTGTACTCCAAAAGACAGTGAGCCTCTGTAGAAGAGATGTGAAGGATCAATAATTCAGATAGGAATGTTTCTGCTTTTTAAGGTAGAAATAAAGGAGAAATCACAGAGGTTGCAGTCACAATACTTGTTCATTTAAAAGATAAAATAGAATAAAAAAATCAGTAGAACCTACCCTTCTATCCAAGCCAAACTGTTTAGTAAATCAAAACAAGGGGCACTGTTTTTAATGCATTTTTGGTCAAAAATCTCACACAAAATAGTGGAACATAGGCAGTTGCCTATATAAAACTAGAATATATCTTTGGCAAATATACCATCTCCTTTACTATATTTCTGTCAACTATCATACAAAATCAAAGGCATTTCAGTCTCCAGCAGAGCATGTTTCAATGGTGCATTGCTGCTAGAGCCTTTTTGGAAAAAAATCCACATGGCATTTTCTGTTTATTACTTGTTGGTTACAGAATAAAGGAAGGAAAGAGGCAAAATATGATAAATAAAATATTTAGGAAACTAATGCAACAATTGTGAAATCAGGATTTTCTTGATGTGGTTATAGTTGCTTTCAGAAAAATGGAATACTTTTAATTGTTTAATTAAACCTATAGATAAATAAAACGTTAACAAACCCCTTGTAGACATAACTTTTATGCAAGTTTGTTGGTCATAGTGTGAAGCTTGTGTGTGAAAGGTTAACACAGGATCTTGCTGTGGATTCTTTCTTTTGATGTTTTTGTCATTACGGTGTGAGGAGGAGGGGAAGACTCTCACAAGAAAGCTGCCACAAATGGTAACAACACACTTACTGCTTTATTTCTTAATCTAAATCAGAAGATGGAGAGTTTCCATTTCTTCCTTAATTTTTCTTCATTTCTTTAAGTCCAGGGTTACCTAAACATAACTCACTTAGCAGTACTTCTTCCTTAGAATATTTATCATTTTTATTGTTAGGTAGTGGGTCAAGAAAAAATAACTTTTTCTACCAAATAACAATATCCAAATCTGTTCTGAAAAGCAAGAACACAACGGCTCATTTTCTAACAGTTTTTTGCCTATTTAATTTATTGTATTATCATTTACTATTCTTGAGAAAGATGAGGAAATGTCACAACATTCATCAATTTCTCTTTGACTTCACAAGCCCACTACTTTTCACTGAAGGCTTCATCATGTTTTTACTCACTTTGAAGATGTTATTTTCTAAAGCAAACTTTCCCTCAGGTGGGAAGCTATCTGCCATTCAACATAATTTTGCTCTCTACTAAGTATTTATGAAATTGAAATGGAGCCATTCTGTGTTGCAAACATTTCACAACTGTATTGCTTCTTTGGCTTAAAGTTCTAACACTGCAATTATTTTCTGCAGATTGATATTTCAGTACTTGGTGATAATAAACAAATTAGTTGAGAACTCAGCCTGGATACAATTTCAAGACAAATATAACTTGGTGATTTTAATTTGAAAAGCATTGACAGTTATGTTGCTTCCTTACTTTTAGGTGGCTACGTTCAACATATTCTTAAATGAAACAAAAAAAAAAGGAATAAAAAAAAGGCAGGCAGGAAAAATGGTTAAGTATAAATGAATAAACCAATAAACCAATATAATAATAATAGTAATAATAATAGTAATAATAACAATAATAGGTCTCTAGTTAGACAGATTTCAAAGCCCTGCATTTGTATTTTAGCATTAATTTAACACTGGATATGTTGTGTGAGAATGCAATACTGACAGGATGTTTTTTATTCACAATCATGTAACAAATGTACAAAATTTTAACTAGTTTTTATCTTTGATGCCCCCACCCCACCCCCACCCCACCCCCCTTCCCCTTTATCTTTTTGCATGTTTGCCTGGTTGGGAACCAACAAGGTGTGGAAGAGAAGAGAAAGGAATACATTCATTGTGAGCTTTCTAAACAGATTTTTTCTTAGATTGCTCAATATATTGTGGATCATCTGTGGCCCATGCACTACAAATGGGGTAACACTAGTATAGGGAGTAGTAAGAATTGCATCAGAAATGTTTTGAGGAAAGGAAAAAACAGCTGGAGTCTCTTGGAAGCCTTGGAGAGTCAGAACTGTTTGGTTAAATCTAAAACAACAAACTAAAAAAAGAAGACAGATGATGTAGTTAAAAGGTAAGTTAAGAGAAGAGAATGTGTAGAAAGACCATGTTAGCAACAAGGTCATAATTCCTGCTGTTTTCACAAGAGATAAAGGCTATGAAAATATTTGTGTCTGATCCAGCTGCCAGTCTGAACAGCTTGTAAGCACTGAGGTGGGAAACAGGATACAAATCTTCAGGAAAGGAGGAGCTGAATGAGCCCTGCATTGCTGGCAAAAACAGTGTGCAAGCGCATTGTCCAAGGAGATCTCAGAGCTGGAGGTGGTTTGTGCATCCTAAGAGCCATCACCAGATGTGAGTGCAGGGTCCATGTGTGAAAATAAATGCTCTGATATTGCCTGTGTTAAGATTGTTTCACTGTTTATGGGAGGTCAGAGTAAGCAATAACCAGTCAAAAGCCATTGATTATAATTGGAAATGCTTCTTACCCTTATTTGCATCCTAGAATAGAGACCTTGTTTTGCCTTTCTCCTGTTACTACTGTCTGATTTTCAAACTGGAAGTAAAAAAGTTTTTGTCACAAGTGCTCTCAAGAACAATCTTGTCTAGGTGGTAGTCTGATTCAAAAAAGAAGCAAAGAACAAAAGCTTTGTCTGTTCTGAGAAAAAAAAAGTAGGTTTGCACTGCCAGCATTACTGCTGTAGATGAGACTCAAGGTCCCCATGGCTGCAGAGCATGTTTCAAAGAGATGTTAAACATCACTAGCTCATTTCATTCCAGCTCTCTGAAACACGGTATTCATCTAGAAGTCATGGCTATTTGGCTGAAAAGTAAGACAACTCTTACATTTAAAAGCATTTGCTGTAAGCCAGCTGAAGCCAGCACCAGCGCATAGAAGGCTGGTCTGCTGTAGTGATCGTCTGTTTGAACTCAGGCACTGGAAGAGATGGACCTTTGGACATACCTGTCACTGGCAGTGGTGGCTAACAGTGGGAATGAATCACCTCTGCCCTAGTAGAGTCCCAGCATTTAATTATAGTAGAAACAAAGTAGCTGAGAACTCATCCTGGATACAATTTCAAGACAAATACAACTCTTTTGTGACTGAAAATGTGAAGCATGGAATCTGTGAAATGCAACTCTTTCAGGAACTTAGTGAGGCCACTGCAAAGATTGGAAGAACAGTGAGGCTTTTTCTGTGTCCTCTAAAATATGGGAAATAGATATAATATATTCTTTTGGTAATTAATCTTTTAAATATCTGTATTAACAATGATATAATTATAGCAATAAAAAATGTTCAGTTCTGACAACCTTCTTTGTGAACAGCTTGTTGTCTGCTTTGATATATAACTCTAGGGATGAAAGCACTTTCCAGAGCAAAAAACCACCATTATAGCAACAATAAAAAGGAACTTGAAGATTGTGACATTCTATATGACATTTTCATCATAATATGATATTAAATCCCGTAACTACATACATGTAATTATTATAGACTATATGACTTCTTTATTTCACAGTAACAGTATAATTGCACAGTCATAAACAAACTTTCAGGGAAGGCTCGTCTGCTGCCATCTGAAGTGGTGGTTTGCTGGGGCATAGAGCCAGCCTAGCTGCTAACTGGCCCTACAAGATGAAGTTGCAGCCTTCTTCCTCCTCCCTTTTCACCTGTACTTTACAATTCTGGCTCTCACCTTTCTTCCCAGAGGGAGCTGCTTCAGTCTCTGCCCAGACAGGAATCTAGGCTTGTTTTTCCACTGGGTGAGTTGCTAAGAGGGCAGGAGCTGGCTGCTAGCCCAGCTCAGGACATTTTTTCTCCTTACCTCTTCAAAGCAGGCACAGGGAACCAGTCCCAGTGTATGCTTGCTTGCAGATTGGTGAGAACAGGTATGTAGGTCCACAAGAAACTATAGCTATCTAAAGCTTCTTCTTTTCTAGGGAGTGAAAGGACATGAACATATGAAGCTCAAGGATTACTTTCCAATTCAAGACATAAGACTTACAGAGCTCCCCTAAAATATTTAGATCTTTGAACACAGAGATCTCAAAGATACAAAATTTCCTTATCAGCCTTTTTTTTTCTTGTGCAGTGGCTAGGATGAACCAGAAGAGCTATACTTTGATTGCTCCCATGTATGGCATTAGCAGGGTCCAAATTACAGAGAAGCTTTCAAGATAATATCAGTTTCTTAGTTATTATTATCCTGGTAATTTGATACATGTATATTTAAACAAAAATTCATATTTTCCCTTTTTATATCAGGTTTACAATTACCAAAATTCTGAATTATAACTCCACAAAATTACGTTTGAGGGATTGACATTATGGGGAACTGATGGACAGGTGAAGAGCTGCTATACTGCTGAGGAACTCTGCATCCCCAAGTCACATTGAATTCATATCATATAATATAATTTACATTATATTGAATTATTTTAATCCATACATGTATACTCTATAGTTTAATTTACATTATTTTAGATTTTTATATAATATAATTTAGGTTATACTAAAATTACATTAAAATTATAAGAGTATGGTACAATGGCAGCTCTTCAGAGCTCAGAATGTGCTGCATTATCAACAGAGTTTTAGTTTTAATTAATATTTATAAAGGTGTTTGGGCACAATGAACTTCAATGCAGTTGCAAATGCACTTGAGAGCATCAATTTTAGGGTAATTTTATTATGGGTTAAATGCTAACATCTCTACCAACTGTTAAGAGAACCTTGCTCAGTAACTAGTACATTTACTGTATGGCTCACTAGTATTTCCAGAAGCTGGGCTGAAAGCAGGCAAGAATGGCAGAATCCGACCTAACCTTTCAAAACTGGCACACGATGCTTGAAATACAGAATGGAAAGTGAACTCATAAGTTTCACTCAGTTTCAGTCAAAATGCTTAATAAGGGATATCCTCTGAAAGCAGAAGGAAATGTGGCATCCTTATAAAACAGCTTTCTGGGGATCTTTTGAAAGCAGCAAGTTTAATTGCAAGAGGTCATTCATTCTTTACACCCCCATCTCCCAGCGTGATACGAAGAGGGGAGGTACAACTCCAGATGCATCAAAAGAGGGATCACAGTGTATGTAGATATACTTAAGCTCAGTGTGATTGAGCTAATTTGGATAACCATTGAGTTCAGACATCTGTGTCAGCCACTTGAGTCCATGCTGGCATCTCCAGTGGCTAAGGAGGTTGGGAGGCTGTGTTGGAAGTGGTTTGCAGCTATAATATGAGCCAGTTCAATTAAAGCCTGTAAAATCGCACATCCTGTTGTGGTGCACAGCTAGCCAGGGACACAGGCAGCTGAGACCTGAAAGGGGTTGGGTGGCAAGAACTGGATTTGTATGTGCATACATTGTGCCCAGAGACTGGACCAAAGTCTTGTCAAGAAAAACAAATATTTGATAAAACATAAAAGACAGCTTTTCTGAGTACAGAAAAAATATTTTGAATGTGAATAGTCTATGTTGCAATTGCTCATTTCTGCTCTTTCTGCCCTGGTTTTCAGTCAATAAAATCCTTAATGAGGAAGTATTTAACAATACCGAGTCTTTTTAATGAGAATCTCATTTGCCCGTGTATCAGAAAGCTGCCTTAATAGTGTGACTGAGATTACTTTATCTAATTTACCCTTTATAGACATTCCTTTCATTCATGGTAGGACTGAAAAAATTCTGAATGTAATTTGACTCCATTGTTCATAACACTCAGTTCTTTGATGGAGGCATGGATATACCCAGGAATATCAAGTGATTCATTGGAAATGTAAACTCAGACTTAATTAGGTAGAGATGCATTATAGAACTGTGTCTACTTTAGAACCTGCAAAGATCTTTTTAGTCTGTCCTTTCCTGCCAAGTTTGAGTATAGTATCTCTGATAATATCACTTAAAATAAACCTTGTAAAGAGTAATATTTTTATGGTTAATACTGTTATAAACCTGAGTGCAAAGGCTCAATGATAAGTTAAAATGTCTTTGAAAGGAGAGAAAAAAATTACTATTCATTAACTGTTTCTAATTTTGTAGGAAGATTTTGCTTCAGTGAATGTATTTATCTAATACAAACTTCATGCAATCATAGCTAGAGGACAGAACACTTCTACATGCTATATGGAATCTCTACAAATGAGCACTCCTGAAATTCGAGTCACGTTTTGCTGTTTTTGTCATTTACCACTAATTCATGGAAGCAGTATATGACATCAGCTTACAAGCTATACTGTTAAGGATGGGAGGTAGTAGAGTTTTCACTGACACTTGTTTAAAACACTTACTATCTGATGGATAAGCACATTGTAAAATATGATTCTGTGTCTTTAGAGTGCCTAAGGGAAATACTATTTAAACAGCTGATAACCACCAAAATGGAAAGTCTAGTAGTCAGTCAGACAAATACACATTCCTCTTCCCACTGCCTTCATCCTGCTGTATCTTTCAGGAAGATGATAACTATTCTGTAACTGGACTTTACTATTTTGGATAGTGAGAATATGAGTCAAAAGAGGTTGTAGAGAAAAAGTTAGGACCTTGCAGGAGTTAAAGCAGTGGTAATTGCAGGGCTTAAAATAGTGGTAATTTTTAGCTGCACAAAATAATTTCATCTTTCTCTACAGAATATTATACCTTGTATAAGAATAAATTAATAGGGTTTTTTTGCTATAAGAGCCTGAGTACACCCTCTTCCTCAGTGGCTCTGGGCCTAATTGAGCGTAACGGTTACACATGACAACCAGCAGGAAATCTCTCAGCTACTTCAGGAGCTTAGTGCCCTATGGGGAGGACAATGGGTCATGTTGCTGTTGAGAAGCCAACAGAAACAATGGCCTCCTCCTTCAAGCATAGTCTAAAATGTGAACGTGAGGTGTTTTGCTGCTTGCTTTCTTGTCTGATTGAAAGAAATCTGAGGGGAGTTCAGTTACAAAGTCTAGTTCATGGCTAGAAAAGTCAGAGCTTTCTGACTGAGACAGCTTTTAGGAACAAAGTGCATTCCTCAAAATACCTTTTCCCATCCATTTTTAGTACAAAACTTCCCTCCTGTCTGATTGAGCTCTCAGGCTTCTGAAATAAATCATCACCAATGCTAAAGAACTTAAGTGTGTGTGCACAGTAAGCCTGTCTTTATCTTAAAAGCTGCTTGTAGTGCCAGCCCCTGTGATGAACCACCTTGGCTTCACCATCCATCAGCCTTCATCACAGCTCCAGTCCACTGGACTACTAAAGCTATCAGCTTTGCAAGAGGTAATTGCTAGAAACTATGATCCGCTGGATGTTACATTTGAAAGTTGATCCCAAATGATAAGTTGCACTGTTATTTTGAGGTTAATGCCTTTAAACAAAAATGCACTTCATTCAGGCTATCCCTCAGGAACATTTTCAAAACTAGATTTTGCTCAAAAATTTTAGCTTCATCGGGTGAAGTCTAGCAGAAAAGGAAGGAAATATTTGTGTTTGGAGAGAAAAGCTGATATTTAGATATTATTGAAGGATACTGCTAGGATCTCAACAAAACTCAGTAAAAGATCAAGAACAATCAATAGAAGTTTTTTTGAGGACTCAGATTGGTTTTTTAACCTTTATAAAAGTAAATATTGTGATCACTTTGAAAAAGACCAATTTTCTAGGATGACCAAAATGATTGCAGAAATTATTACTGTGTTTTGTTTTATATTACAATATTAAGCTAGTGTTTCTGTAATATCATGGTAAAATTTCTTCCACCAGTTTCAAAATGTCATTAAATTTGTTTCATAAAGCATTTGGAAGTGCAGAAAAATCAACGCAACGACACTCATGGGGCTTTGAAACACACATTTGTGGTATTTGTCACACAAGCTGCTTCAGTATGACTTAGTGAAAACATAGTATTAGTTGTTCAATCCCCATCAGCAGAAGGCCTGCTGCTGACAGACCAGAATCAAACATCCTGGGCTCCCTTCATGTCTCAGCCTTGATCTCATTATGTCAAAGAACTAAAAAGCAATGTACGACCAAGTCTAGCCCCAAAGCTGCTTTACTTCTAAAGATGTAAATTTCTGCAGGCATGCTATATCTCCCAAGGGACCTGAAGACACTACTTCCCCCCCCATTTTTCTATTCTGATGTTAATTTAGTTGTATTCAGTTTTCCTAGCAAGTATCTCTGTCAGAGAATAGTCCCAGAGGGAACAGCAAAAACAAATGAGATTGACAGGATTAGAAACAACAAGTTCTGTTACTTTGTCTTCTGCAGAAGAACAACATTTTCATGACAGCCTTCATCATAATATCTGTTATAGAAAGTGATAAAAGATATTTTCACCATATCCTTTCTCGTTTTTGGTAAAGACTCTTTCCTGAAAGATTATGAGTTACTTCCACAGAATACTTCTGAATTAAACAAAAAGTTAAATTTGTTTTACTCTTGCAGGAAAACCTTGGAAAAGTCACCACCTTGTTAACTCCAAAACCGAGAGATGAATTTAGAAGCTTTGACAGAAAATCCAAAGCTGTAAATGGAAAGCAGAAAGAGTGCCTGTTTCCAAAGATGGAAGAGTCTGAAGTTGAAATGTCATGGCTTGACATTTGGAAAAAAAAAAAATGTTTTTTCATGTAGAGTCCATCAAGTGAAAAAAAGGAGACAGTTTTCTGAAGAGAATTAACCATTCTGACAAAAACATTTTCCAAATTTTTTTTTTTTGGTCTGGTTCCAGTCAAAACTGGAGTGAAAGTCTTCCTGCATTATACAATCATAGTGCAAATAGCAGGAGGCAAAGTACATGGAATCTGTTAGTAATGGAGAATCAAATCACATTTCTCTTTTCAGACATATTTGCACATGGTAAAATGAAAAAATATTCAGGTCACAAAGTAGTTATTTGGGAGATAGTCTGTTCACCAGAAATTAGTTGCAATAGTATCAATTAAAGTATGTTTACCAGCTTTTCTGCATTTTTCTGCCATTAATGAAGTTGTTGATTGTAGAAATAGACAGTTGCTTCTTAAAAAAAAAGTAAATGTATGACATCATACAGGTTTCTCTTGTTTTAACTGATGTTGTATGGAAAGGTTAATTTCATCTTTATGTAATTAATAAATAAATCATAAAAATGGGTTTAAAGATTTTCTTACATCTGCCAATGTAGTTAGTTCATATTTGTGATGACTGTAACCATCTCTGTCACATTGCTATAAGCAAAGGTCTTGTTGCCTCCATCAGCTGAAGTATATACACACAGAAATTACCAGATGATACTGGTAGTTGACCTGTGGGGTCATTATTTCTCTTCTAGTGTCCCAATGTATATCTTGGTCATGTTGTCTATCCAAGCTACTTGAAGACTAGTTCCTGGCTAACCCAGCTTGTGCTGCTTTGCTTTCCCAGTTTTGCACATGAATGCTGGATGCCTAAAACAACCTGTATCCATCAAGACACCAAATATGCGGGACAGTGTTTCAGTGCTTGTTGACAGGGATGAAGACAGTTTGGAAGCTACCTCATCTTCACAGTCACTGAAATAAAAAGCAAGAGAAACGGAGTGTATTTAGAAATATGTACCCTTTCTCTCCAAACCCCCTTCAGGAAAGAATAAAATTTCTTCACATTCTCATATTTAAAAGAAAAGTACTGATTGCAATTTGGAGAAATTTTCAGTTGAAGCATTTTCTTAATTTGAACTTTTTTTTGTTCAAATTCTATTTAAACTATTGATTTTGAACTATTTATTCTATATAAAAGTCTATTTAGGTCTTACGTGCATTTTTTGTCTTTAATTGTAGTAAACAATGTAAATGCTTTTTTAAATAAGAAAAGGAAAAAAAAAAATATCAGAAGTCAGGCACACCCATCTTCCATGAAAGATTAGATAATTTCCTGGTGGCTGGAGTATTCATTCAGCATTTTGGAGGGGTGAACGTTGGTCATTGGTTCAACTCTTTTTGTGTTATTCCATGTTAATATAAAATTGAAAAGGTCCTGCAAGATGACCAAGGATGACTGCAATAACCATTTGGGTATTTGTTGTTTTGATGAGGGAAGACCTCTTTCCAGGTTACACTGAACTTCCCTGTCTTTCCTGCACAGCTTTCCTAAGGTTAAACTTTTGTTCTGATAGAAACCAAACTTTTTAGAAATCATTCTAGGTTTTGTGGGGTAAGAACTCTTTTTCTACTTATCTATAGTTACTGTATTCTCAATAACAGTATGTTATCGTGTGTATCTTGTTCATAGTGGGTTATAACAGTACCAACTTTGTTGACAGAATAGCCCCCTTTTATTAAAGTTTAATTGGCCTGATGACCCTCTGCTTCACAAATTGTATTTCATACCTATATGATGAGGGTTAGGATGCTGACAATGGTTTCTGTGAGAGGGGAAACTGGATTTAATCGTGTACCTTACACAAAATGTGGCATTTGCAGGATGGCTGGAGAACTCTGAGGTCAAGAATGGTCAGTGGCATGTCAAAAGTATGTTTTTCAAAAGAATATCATGCTTTGCCTCTCCAAAATACTGGGCACCAGCTATTAGCACACGTTTCTGAAGAAAACTATGTAATTTCACAGAAACAAATAAAATCCTACACGGCTTACATGATTCTACAGCACACATGAATAATTGATTCATGAATCAGCATTGTGCTTTTTGGCACTTTCCCCCTTGATTTTGGAATTGTTGCACTGCAACTATTTATGTATGGAAAAAATAAAGCTGACATTATTTTGTAAAGGACCACGTGTCTTTCTCCTGCATACCCCCTTTCAAGTGCAGCCTGAGTTGCCACATGCCCAAGGGGGTAAGTCAGTGAAACCCCTCTGGACAGCTACTGCAGAGATGCAAATGCATAAGAGCTCTGCAACACATTTATTGAACTCAGTTTTGAACACAAAAGGGTTCAACTTCATCACAAATGCAGGGGATGATGGACACAGTTATCAAATTCTTGTCACTCACATTACAAATGACATCACAGGAGTGCTGCAGTGTTGGGACTTTAGCTTCCCTATGCATTTCTTTTCATGCTTATCTCAGGCTGCCACATGCCTGTCACCTTGACTTTGAGATAGTTAAGGGAATACCCACTCATGACTACGCACAGGCACAATAATCTACCTTTTCTGGTGTATTTCCTGATATGTTGTTGTGCTAAACTTAATGCTTGCATTTGCATTCACTGCATTTAGTCCAAGAGTAAGACAAGGATTAGAAGATTTTACCAAGGGTTATCAAGTTCTGGTGCAGATGGAGACGCCGTTGTCCTCAAGGTAAGAGCCAATGTTTTTGCTGTTGTTGAGCAGTGATTGTACAGTACAAACATTTCTTTTTCCCACTCTGCCCCTCCAAAATGAGTTAGCTGGGGCTGCACAAGAAGGTGGGAGGCAACAGAGCTAGGGCAGCTGACCCCAACTGATCAAAGGGATGTCCCAATCTATATGTTGTTGTGCTCAGCAATAAAAGCTGGGGGAGGAGGAGGAAGGAGGAGGCAGGGGGATGTTTGCAGCTATGACATTTGTTTTCCCAAGTAACTATTATATTTGATTGAAGCCCTACTTTCCTGTAAATGCCTGCCAATGGGAAGTAGTGAAAGAATTCCCTACATTACATTGCTTATATGCACAGCTTTCCCTTCACTTATTAAACCGTCTTATTTTGACTCATGAGTTTTCTCACTTTTGCCCTCTGATTATCTCCCCCATCCCTCTGCACAGGAATGAGGGCTGCTGGTGGGGGGGTTGTTGTTACAGTACTGTTATTTGCTACGGTATTGTTATTATGAAGTATATAAAGTTGTTAGTGTCTGTTATTGTATCCCAAACTTATAAGTTGTTGAGGCTGCCTTAAGCCTTTACAAAAAATTCAATAGGTCTTTGAAAACTGTGATCTGTCCTCCACGTTATACTGCACATTTTTTTTTTAAACTAGAAAAACACATAAAACTGAAAACAAACACATGGAATTGTTCTTCTATCCATTCCAAAATGATAATAGAATTGACGGTATTGTTTATATCCAGCCACTCAAGTGAAGATTTTATTCTAGTAATATTGGTCTTTGCTCTTGTGGTTGTAATATGCTCTGCATGAACACAAGTAGCTCTGAGGCCAGTTCAAGAATTCTGAATGGTGTTGTTTTAGCACCTCTGCTGTCCTTGACAGATAAATCATACAGCTGTGATAATAACCATCATTTGAACACAGCAACCAAGTCTGGCTGGACTCCTTTGTGTATTCAGTAGAGTTTCCCAGACTGCACATAATTGAAAGAGTCTGTACAGTTGCAGTAGATTGGTTGATATGAACATACAGAAAATGTTGTGTTTCATATGCTTTCCATATGGGATATAACATTTGAATATATAGTTTGGGGTCATATGGTCTCTGGACCTGGCTAGTGACTCTGCTGGTTGATGGCTTAAGATGTCACAGACAACTGTCACTCAAGAATTTTTGTTGGGCCTTGATTCACTGAAGTTCTTACATACTTTCATGTTGAGCAGCACCACTTACAATGAGATAAAGCCACATCAAAGCAGATGATACATTAATTATTTGCATTCTTCTAAGTTTCAAAGGACATATCTAAAGCTCAAGCTCTTTGTATGCTAGCCATTTATTTAAAATATAATGTGACTGTTCTAGTTGTAAAATAATTTTTTTTTGGACCACTAGTTAGCAATTTTTATGAGGTCTTTCATGTACACAATGTGAATTTGCAACTTTAAAAATTGTAATTGAAAGAAAATATTGTTCATTCCCCTAGCTTTGAAACTTTCTGACAGAAACTTCTTCACATCTTCCCCCCCTCCAGTTATTTTTTGTTTTAATCCATCTGAAATTTTTGGTGTTAGGTATTACTCACAAATAGCTGCCACACAAAAAAATCTTCACTTTTAGCAGTATATAAACCTATTTAATTCCCTTATTCATATCTTTTATATTTGTTTTAATATAAAAAATGAGCAACTAACAAAAGCAAAATAGCAAAAATAATAACAAAAAATGAAGAAATGTAGTTCCTTTTATGAGACCTTTGATAAACTGTTAATTTGGTTAACTGTTAAATGACATCCAGAACTGACCTCAATCCAAATACCTTGTTCTGGAATTAGTGAGAAGTAGAGGAGAGTTCAATAATCCTGAACTAATAAGTCTTGTCTCTCAGTAAGTCCTGATTGGTCTCTGTCATGTTACAGAAAATGGTCAGAGAAATTACCAGCGATTGCAGTCTGAGGAGAAACATGTCAGGGAATTTGAGACCAAGTCTACCTAACACATTTCACTTTGCACCCTGCTGTGATCCAGCACGTTTGAGGATGAAGTGTATTTTATCTGCTTCATGGCTGGAAATGGTGTAAACCATTACTGTATTCACATGACTCTGTTTAGCCTTCTGAATACACAGATTTGTTCCTCTTGTCCCATGGCTCATACCCAGAGTATTAATACAATTCTGACTGCAAAAAGGAGGAGTTATTGTAGACTTCTTGGTATCCATAGACACTGTGTTTAACCAGAAAAACCCTCCACATGCAGAAGAAGGTTTAAACTAACCCGTTCTCCCGTGTCAACAAATAAACATGTAGGTCACTCGTCTCCATAGCAACGTTCTTCAGAGAAAAAAATATTATTTAGATGATATTTCAGATTAAGATCTGAAGTACAAGCTTATGAAAGCTATAATTCTCAGATATTTATACATCAAAGTATAAATATGACTGATTTTGGAACGTTTTACAGTTGTGGATGAAAACTCTTGAAACAAAATCGGACATGACTAACCTTTTTCACATATGTATCATACATTGTGGATGGTGCAACCTTTGTACTAATGAATTCTGTACCCTACTTTCCATGCCTCCTTTCTCTCCTCCAAAACCCACAGTGTTATTCACAACAGCATCTTCAGGCTTGACCAAACCAGCAATGAATAGGATATATGTTGTCTGTCCCCACACCTTTTATCCAAAAGGATCTGGCTAGGATGGAATATCAGATGGGAAGCTCAGCCTTGGAGACCTCATCAATGCAAAGAAAAATCTTCCCTGCGTGGGCTCCATGAGTGGACAGTTCCCTAACAGGATATGATCTGCTACATAAGTATTTCTACATAATAAATCTGAAGGTCTTTGTTTTCTTCATAACATGGAGAAAACCCCACCACACTGCCACACCCAAACTTTTAAAACTTCAAACTTTTCTGTGAAAAAACATTCATCCTTCTCTGCCCAGCATTCTACTGACTAAGAGCTTCTGGAATCACTGGAAGGGCTGTCTGACTTGAGTGTTGGACAAGGTTGTCTTAGTCTGAGTAGGACCAAGACTTCTGAATATAGAACTCACAATAAATCCAAAAATTCTTGCAATCCCTAAAAATGTCAGGAGGCATTGACAAGTAGGAACACAGAAAACACCGTGTGTCATTTTATTCCTAAAACTTTGATGAAAAAGAAAAAGCTTCAACTCTCTTCATATTGCAGTTAAAATTGAACAGATATTTCTACATTGCACCCTGGTGCATGAAGGGCAAAGGAACCTAGGAGAGTTCATTGATCTTCAAAGATAAATTCCTCAGACAGCAAGAACAGTCCATTCTGATGCGGAGAGTCAGGCAGGTACAACAAAACCCAAAAGATGGAACCAGGGAGGAATTTAGTGACAGTGCTTGGATGTGCAGGGATGGAATTAGGAAAGACAAAGCTCAGCTGGAATTGAAGCTAGGAGGGATTTGAAGGGAAAAAAAGAAAAGTTTCTGTAAGTGCATTGGCAGAAAAAGGAAGACCAAGGAAAAATGACCTCACTGCTCGGTGGAGTGCTAAATGGCATAGGCCATAGAGAAGGCTGGGGTACTTAATGGTTTCTTTGCCTCAGTTTTTCTTGGTCTGATCTGCCCTCAGGCATCTAAGGTCCCTAAGCTTTGGACTGTCCAAGGGAGGGAACCATGAGCCATGTTAGAGGAACGCTGAGGGACTACCGGAGGAAGTCAGACATGCACATGTCCAAGGATCAGTGCCTCCAAGGTGGCTGAAGGAGCTGGATGATGTCATTGTAGATTTGCTGTCAGTCATCTTTGAGAAGTCAAGGCGAGTTGGAAAACTTTCTGATGACTGTAAATAGGCAAATATTAAGCCAAGAAGAGAAAGAAGGAGGGCCTAGAGAACTGGAGGCTCAATCTCACCTCAGTCCCTGTGAAGGTTACCAAGCACATACTTGTAGACACCATGTCCAAGCACAAGAAGGAGAAAAAGATGACTGGGAAGGGCCAGCCTGGATTTTCTAGGGACAATATGTACCTGGCCATTATGCTAGCTTTCTACAGATGACTGGAGAGCAGTGGCTGTTTACCTTGACTTTAGCAAGATGTTCATCAGTCTCCTATAGTATCCTTATGGTTCAACTGATGACATGTGGAATTGATAGGTGGGCTGTAAGGAAAGTGGAAATCCAGCTGGACTGTTGAGCTCAAAGGTTTGGGATCAGCAGTACAAAGTCTAGCTGGTAGATAGTTACTAGTAGCTTTCCTCAGGGGCCAGTACTGGGGCTGCTGCTGTTCAACTTGGTTACTGACCTGGATGATGAACAAGAGTCCACCTCAAAAAGCTGAGGAAGGATATCAAATTGCAGGAAGGACTGATGTGCTTGGGAAGAGGGGTAAAGATCTTGCTCAGAGGATCCTTGGTAGACTGGAGTCATGGGCTGATAAAACCCCCATGGACTTCAAGAACGTCATTGTGCTGCACCTGGGATGGCATAACCCCATATACCAGTACAGGCTGTGTGTTAGACTGAAAGGTGCTTTGCAGAAAAGGATCTGGTTGTCCTGCTAGACAAGTTGACCATGACTAAGCAGTGGGCCCTTGCAGCAAAAAAAAAAGGACAGTTGCATCCTGGGATGTATTACTGAAAAGTATACATGAGATTGAGGGGAATAACTGATTTCTTCTCAGGTTATTAAATATTCAGGAGTTGCCAAAAGCAGGAGACTGTTGCAAAGCAGTCCTTGAGAAACTTGATCACCTTTCACAAAAGCAGACATCTTATTAAAAGCCTCCAGAGGTCTGAGAAAGCTATTTGCCAATAACTGCCAAATTTGCTGCTCAAGGCTTCTTATAAACAAGTGAGCTGTAAAGGAGAAGGAATTTCCTTTTACAAAATAGCCTTGTATTTGCTAAAAACTAAGAGCAGCCGTTTTGTATTTGGGTAGTCTACTTTGGTGTTTCCACTGAATAGTGACTAGCAAAGAAAAAAAAATCATGTTTTCTCTACCTAGGGAACTCAAAGTTTTAATTCTCCCTGTCACTTGAGGAAGAACAAACACGCCAACATTTGATTATTGTATAATCCTTATGATTATTTCTAAGTTTTTACTAGGATTCTGATTTATTTTGAACTGGTTCTGAGTACAGGATGCATCTGGGCAATCTGCCTCTTGCTTATGCAAGCAACATTGATAGGCAACTTATTCAACCTGCCAACAGGCTCTGGTCTTATTCTTCTCAGAGACTACATTTTTCAAGCGCAAGCTACTTCTTCATGCCTTTTGTTATGATGATTAATAGATCAAATTTATGAACAAAGGCACTGACTCAGCCTGCTGTAATCTCAGGTGGTAATTTCCATGGTGATATGCTATTGTTCACTGCAGCTGAGTCCAAAGCCTTTGGTGTTCTATAGCATGTTTAAGAGCAATGCTGAAGTCCTTATTCAGATTGCTTCTTACTCATGTTTGAAATGTTCATCTATCCGATGAAAGTGAGACATATCACTATGAGAGGTGCTAAATGACACTTAAAGCCAAAGAGCATGAATGTTACTTACTTGAAACCTAGATGCACAAGCAACGGAGCATGCTGGAAATCTCCACCCTGTCCACCTTGCTGACATAAGCATGTGAACTTCATTTTCCCCTCCATACCTTTCTGCCAACCAGGATCACCTATTTGATGATGCAGTCTTTGGCAGTGTAATGGATGGGGCTAAATGTGACACTGTCAGGACTATCACTTGTGGTTTCAGTAAAGCATTAACATATTTCAGTCTTTCCCCAGGAAAACAAAACAAACCCCCGTGCTTCCATACTTCCACCTACAATTGCATTACCTATTTCAAAAAGGCAAACATAACCTAAACAGAAAATGCTGTAGTATAGTTGCTCAGACACTTATGTTACAAAAAAACCCCAAAAAACTTTGATCCTGTGATTAGTGCAGAAGATGTTTTAATTTGTGCATTGAAGAAGAGTCCTCTCCTCTCAAAACATCCCTGCAAGTCATCCTCTGCCTTCTTATAGTCTCATTCCATGATTTTTTTAACAGAAAACTAAATCTGGTGCTAAAATCCAGTTGATTCCTCCTGCTGCCTTTCATTGCAAAGGATAACAGGAACTATGTTTCTTTTGATTGCTCTGTCCTTTTCGTAATAATATATACTTTTCGGTGAGTCATTCCTGTCTGAGATCCCTGCAGGACACTTTTCCATTAAAACAAAATAAAATAAAAATAGATACAGAAAGACATTTCAGAATGCGTCTGCAATTTCAAATTTGCTCAGTGTTAGCAAGTGCAAGTTCCCACACAGTACTTATTCCTTAGCAGCATGACCAGAGCCATAGCATATCCACTTGCCAGTCCTGATTTACAGTGTGGGCCTGGAGTAGTCTATATGACTCTAGGCAGTATCTAGAGTATCACAGGTGCTATGCTTACCCAGAGGGAACTTCATTTCCATCGGTGGTGGAGTTGGTGTGTCCCCAGTTTGCAGGGCTTTCATAATATGCACTGCCTGTGAAGCTGCATGCAGAGATAAAAGCCTTTTCTCTGTCTGAGTAAAGGATGATGATGATGGCTGGGGTTTGCTACTGAAAGTGAGTTTTTAAAACCAGGTTTAAGAAACAGCCAACCAAGAAACTGTTGTAGTCTGAGTCCAACTCAGCCTCACACGAGGCACCAATTGTTACAGCACAGACAA
The DNA here is from genome assembly GCF_017639655.2 of Falco naumanni. NCBI lineage: Eukaryota > Metazoa > Chordata > Aves > Falconiformes > Falconidae > Falco > Falco naumanni. Next base: position 58,494,940 of record NC_054056.1, on the reverse strand, counting down.
GTTAGTAGGCTGCAACAAGGCTTTTACAGTCAGTCAGTCAGATTCTACTGTTTCACCTTCCTCCAGAAACAAGACCAGAGCACACTACCCCTCCTGTATCCATCCCTTTCACCCCCACTCCTCAGTGCTATTTAACCACTTAGCAGGAACGAGCTACAGCTGCATATCATCCATCCACCTTCCAGGCAAGGCCACAGCTGCATATTATCAATGCTAATCAACCCACTGCCTTCATTCCTCTACAAGAAACCACATAATTTGAGTGAGAGGCAGGAAAGGGCTTTTGGAGTAAGAGAGAAGTGGTGTGCACAGGCCAGATTAGCTTTTTGAGAATCTTGCTCTTTATTTTTTATTCTATTATATTTTATTCTATTTGCAGAAATGAAGAATAATTGACCGCTTAGTACCTGTAGCATGTGTCTGTGACCTGAGAGTTCTGCTCTGAAATCCCAGCACTGGGTGATTGAGGGTCAGAGCTGAATCCATAGGGATTGATAAGCATGAAATTTTAAATTACAAGCACAGTTATTTCCTGTTATATTCTTTAAAACTTACCTCTCTGAATGTCAAAAAGCTGAGCTCATTCAAAAGACATCAGAGACATTTTTAAGCAGACACGTATTTGTCCTTGATAATTAAATGATTTTTTTGTTTGGAAGATACAAATCACTGTGCAACAACACCAGCAGTATAAAGTTTAGTTAAAAGATGAAGATTAGAAAAAGAGTCTGATGGTGAAGGAGTGTGATTATCCTTCCACTGGTCAGAAACCTGTAGCAGAAGAGAACGGAGAGGACTGTGTGAGGAAAGCTACTTTCAGTGTCTGCTTTTTCTGCACCCTTCTTCATTTCAATGCCAGCTTTGTCTTCTATTCTACATTAGAAGACCTTGGTTTGTTTACTTTTAATAGCCTGATGGAAACAGTAAATAACACAAATTTTCTGTAGAGTGAAATAATATTTTAGCTGAAGTTTTATTCAGTTTTCTTCTGTAAATTACATCTGTGTAGCCACATATTTTTATGGTTTTATTCTCTCCTTTTGTACCCATTTGTTGTCTCACTTATACTGTTAATCAAGTTATGTAAGTAAATAGCTCACAGAGAGAATAAACTTGCATGCTGCATGAAAGTCACATTCACTTATGTCCTATTCACTCAGGTTGTGTAAGTTCTGTATTTGAGCTACTGTCTTGTATGTCTTACATTTAACTCAATTCCATTCTTCTGTTTACTTGAAGTAGTACAGAAAAGCACAGCAAGAAATCTGCTGAAATGTATTTACAACATACATCTTTTCAGTTTATGATAAGGCATAGCATGCCAAATTCTGAAAATGTATGGTGAAGAAATGAATATTTGTATTACCTAGAATAGGAGATCAGTGATTTTTCCCAGTAATTTTTTTCTCCTCTCTGTTTTGGTGTCTGCATCTCTCTGTACTTCAGAAATACAAGGTATTTAACTCAGCCCCAAACTCAGCCCACTGTAGCCACCACATTTTTAAAAACCCAAACCATATCCAGAGTCGTATTTTTTAAAGATGCTACTACGGCTACTTCCAACTCCAGTAATAGTTTTATTAAACCCAAATAGGAATAGAAGAAATATAGGTTTTTCTATACAACTTCCCCTGTTCTGCTGCCACTGGACATATAGTTTCATAGGCAAACTGTCCAGAAATAGCAAGTCTCTGTCTACTCAGTCCTTAATTTCTGCTGAGAATGACACTAAGACTACCAATTAGCAACAACACTGACAACAGCTTCTCAGAAGAAAGCAGCTTTGACACCAACAACCTAGTTTGCACAGGTCACTGAATAACTCATTTATCTGAAGGAGTTGTTATTAGTCTACAGTAATTTCAAACCTAGATGTGAATGTTGTTTCCTGAGTCACTTAAGTCTCTAAAATTAAGTTTGAGAAAGGTTAGAGAGCAGAGAAGTTGAAACCTCTATCTACCTGTTTGTAGGGTTTGCTGTTTGTTTGACAATTAAACTTGTATATATGGATACTAAACATTTATTTCATTAAATTTGAATGAAAGTTAAAAGCATTAAATGTCAAGTGGAACCCTATAGCCTTTTACTGTTAAAATCTATTGTGAGACATCTGTATTTAAAATGCTGCATAAGAAAGCACAGTGCTTCCCATTCTCTCATAGTAGCAAAAATTAGAGAGGTGGGAACTGTTTTTCAAAAGCACCAGCATGCATTAGAAGCCTAGTGTATGGAAACTTATATTCTTCTGAAAAAATACCTTACATTTTCATCTTAGAGGAAGGCTGCCAGAGTACCTTGCCAGGAAAAAGAGAGAAAAGCTTTTCCTGCGCTAACCCAATCTGGGCTTCACTATTTTATTTTTTTTTTCTGGGTGGGGGTAACTAGTAAACTTCGCAGGTAAACACATTTGCTGTATCGAAAATGAAACTGTTTACCCAAAATCTTTTTCACTGAACTGTTTTACACTTTGCCTGAATATGAAACCAAACCCACAAAAGAATCACATCTCATTCTTAAAACTCGCTGCATGTGGCATAGGCTCCTTCAGTGGTAATTGCTGTCAGCTTGAAAAACCACTAGGCTTTAAGACTTCCTGATAGTCTTTTCAATCAATATAGATAAAATGTATCTATGAATGTCATCCTACAGTACTGAGCACTTAGAAACACAGTGCTGGTAATACGATTCTGTGCTCAAGAAGGTGAATTTGACTGACAGACCCTCGGTTTCCTTCTCCCTTCCAGACCACAGGGGAGCACTGAGTCAACCATTTCTTGACAGGGTGAGAGCAAATGCTTTAAAATGACACCCCTCACAACCCTGCCATGAGTTCAATATGACTTTTTGTGGCAAGGTATTTGAAAGAAAAGGGACACCTGGCCTATCAAAAGTCACTCTTGCTTTAGCAGCTTGATATGATTAAAAGTTTTATCTGCTCAGCAAGGCTGCACAGTTGAGCAAGGAAGACACCTGGAATGAAGAAAACGGGATCTTTGGCAGTTAAGCAGGCAGAAGAACAGGAGCTGAGCTGGGAACTGATGACCACAAGAATGTCAACAATTTTAATGATGAGACTAACTGCTTGTATGCTTTTAATCAATTAGTATCTGTATAGCAGCGTTTGAACAGTGTACGTAACCGATAGAATTAAGGTGTGATGCATGTATGAATATTCATCGTGTATATAGGTTTGCAGAAACTTAAGTATAGTGGCTTCAACTAGGATCATATTGATATGTGATTTAGCTCCTTCAACTTTGGCTGTTTTGGGGCCATCTAGCTGGCTCTTGCTGCAGTCTTATTAACTCCAGTACTTGACGTCCCATTTGGATGTGGGTATAGTCTTCATGCATCATGTCTTGAATTCCTCGGAGTACATTTCTCAGGGGAGAGATCTTAGTTTGCACTTGGTTTGCACTGGGGGTTGTTTGCATACAGCTCTGAGATGTATTAACATATTTTGCAGTCACCAAGGTTGTGTTGATGCACCGTAGATTTATAGGAATTAAATTTTTTTGTCTCTTAATCCACTCAAAGCAAAGCTTACCATAACACTCTGTAGAAAGAAAACCAAGAAAATTTAATTATGGGGGGCTGGAGTCTTAAGGGAAGACTCAATGGGATTACAGTTGCTAAAAAAGATGAGGAGACAGTTATGCTCCTACAAATACCAAGTGATTATGGAACTTGCATGGAAGAAGGAGCATCAGAACATATTCCCTCCATGGTTAACTTTGATTAAGGTAACAAATGTGATTTTCTACCTTTCCACATGAATACCTTAAGTTCCAGATTGTAGGGTATATTCCCAAGCACTTCCATTTCTGTCTTCTACTCATTTTTTCCTTTAAAATGAGGTTACCTTCCCACGGATTTTAAGCTGCTACAATCATTCATATACATACATGAAAACTAAAAATATGGGGGTTTAGTGCCCTATTTCCATTTTCTGTCAAACGTTTTGTCAACATTTGCTGAAATTGTATTTAAATTAACAACTAGTTCTAAGTATGTTGACATAAACAGTTTTCTAGTTGTAAAAAATGTAGGTTCCATAAGATTCAGTACTGTAACTTCTAGAATAAGAGATACAAAGGAACATGGGAGTAAGTTATAACTAATTCTTATTGCAGTATAATTTTATAAAAGGTAAACAAATTACTGTTATGAGTATATTTAGGTTTAAGTTATTATAATATATTTTATATATATAATTATCCATTATTTTTCAAACAATTTTTTTTTTAAATTCACTCATCCAGTAGCTCAGAAACGCTCTGCATCTGTTCAGAAGTAGGAATAATCTCCCTAGAATTCTAGCTGTAGAGTGGTCTAACAGCATATGCCCATACCTGGGAGTGTTTTGTGAGGGTGCGAATATTGCAAGGCACCTGAGTCATCTGGAGCATGTAAACATCTGAAATTGTATCAAAATCTCTGCTTCCTCTGATATCCCTCCTTTTCTTGTGACTTCTTCATTTGCTGTACATCTAAAAACCTCTGTCTCCCTTGTTCCTGCGTATCATTTTTGTAATCGTCACTGACTGATTCACTGTTAGTAACTTCCTTCTTTAAGGTAAGTCGAAAGTTGATATTCTGCCACGGGTAGGGTACATTTTGGAGAGTAAAGAGAGAAGGGACATGACTGTGGTTGAAGAGGTTCTATGTTTATAACACGGCTAGATGCATATTCTGAAACTAGGATCAGCTGTTTATAGGAATATAAACATATACACATTTATAGGAATCCTATTTAAGGAGAACAAAATCAGACCAAAATGTTAGGTAAGGTTCACATGTTTTTGTCTGACTTAGCTAGCATTAGTTGACGGGAAATTGCAGTAGAGGGCAAGACTTTTGGGACAGTGATATTCTCTGTGATGCACCAACATTTAAATGAGATGACGCTCAAACAGTGCTTTTAAAAGTTATAAAGTTTTTTTCATGGAATAATAAGTGTACTTCAGACTTCTAAACTACTTTATTTCTGTGTTAAATTCTGTCTTAAGAAGAAACTATGGTTCCCTTCGTTGTTCATTGAAAATTTATTAGATACATGAAGAACTCTGCAGTTTAACTTCATGTAATTCTTCCTGGAAAGTCTATGTTTTGCAAGTGGGGAGCAGAAAAGAATTACATACAAGGTGGACTCAGCAATTTCCAGCTGGTCATTCTAAGCCCCCTTCATTCTGTTGATTTTCCCATTAAAGGTTTTGTGGTTTGTGAAAGATTAACAGCTGTTAGGGCTTGAATTCTTCCTACAGTTTGGCTGTCAGCAGCAGCAACAGATGACAGCTTCCCAATCTTAAACAGTTGCTAAGGTTTCTTTCCAGGGCACTATTCCTAATTCCATAGTTCTTTTAAAGAATTACTTCCATGTCTGTTTTCTAAAGGAAAACATCCTGCCATGTTTCTCTTCCTTCAGGACTCGAAGGCTCATTATTTTGAGGTCTTCCTCTATTATGTCTTCTTTAAAAAACACAAAACAACCCAAACCTACTGCCAAGAAGCTTAATGTCACATATCCTAACCACTGGTAAGACAACGCAAGCCAGCATCAAAAGCAGGTAATTTTTAAGCTGTGCTGCGAATACTACCTCCCTAAGGTCTGTGAAACAAAGTACATTATCATCTTTATTCACTTTGTCCTTTTTATTTTTGCCAGTTTTTTGAAGACCAGTTGCAAAACCAGCCTGATGATCTCTCAGTATTTAATATTCCTGTAGACAGTGATACCTAAGAGTCTGTTGAGGTGTATGTGGTGATCCTGACTTTCCTCCAAAGCAAACCCTCATACAAAACAAAAAATCAAATCCTCCTGAAAAAACAAACTGCAAAAATAACCAAAATAATAAGATGACCTGGAATGCACTGAGATGGAGCCATAATGCATTCATAAAAGCAGCTTGAACTTTCAAAACCTTTTGATGTTTGCCCAGTAGAGGTAACTCAAACCCACACATTTGGAAAAATAATAAATAAATGATTACCCAAAAGGATATGTCTGTTAGTTTCTGAGAGTAGGGCTTCAGGGAATAATTAAAAACCAAAATAAACCGCAAAACTAAATAAATGAAAGCAATTCCCAGGGCTGGAAGCCTTGTGGATAGGTGGTGAAGGCAGAGAATATTAACTAACTGTACTCTCATTGTCAGAAAGACTGTTTTGCTTAGTGAATTAATTTCTAAAGTTCTTATTTTCTACAGAGCTGAGGCATACATCATCTCCATAGTCTAAGCATGGAAGTCCACATAACAGATTCCTTGCATAGTGCATGAACACAAGTAATTAGATTCCCCTTCTCAAACATCATGTGTCCATCAAGCTACAACTTGCTCTGTTATATTGAATTTCCTTCCTATTCTTTTAGGTGTTAGACTCTGAGTTTGCTACTTTTTCACAAAATTTTCCATCTGTGACATATTGGCATTCTCCCTTTCTCCAACTAAAGTGAAACCTTGCATTTCTCATGATAAAGTATTCATAATTTCAGTCTAAAAATCCATGGAACTAAGTTCCACCAAAATTCTTCTATGCAGATAGATGTGAGACTTTTACAAGGTAGTGGAGTAGAATCTTCTGCTCTATATTGATAATTCTGATAATTTTTATTTTGCCTATTTACAAATTTTAGGTTGCCCAGAGAAGTTGTGATGCCCCATCCCTGGAAGTGTTCAAGGCCAGGCTGGATGGGGCTTTGAGCAACTTGGTCTAGTGGAAGGTGTCCTTGCCCATGGCAGAGAGGTTGGAACTAGACGATCTTTAAGGACACTTCTAACCCAAACCAGTCTATAATTCCATGATTCTATGATATTTCAACCATTTTTTCAAGGTCAATTATTGTTGGACATTTTAGACTTTTTTTTTTTTTGTATGTTTTTAATTTTAATAAAGGTTTTAATTGGGAAGGATTTCTCAGGCAAGGAGTTATCATGTTTCTATCTTTAGGTCACCCATACTCTGTTTTACAAATGTGCCTGTTGATAAAATCAGCAAACTTTATTTTCTTAAAGGAATGCAGACAAAAAAACCCCAACATTGATGTGTTTGGAAGGCTGTTTTAGAACTTCATGCCTTAAATGATTGAAACCCTTAATTTTCAATCTAAATGCCCAAATTATACCTATCTGACTTTGTACTAATACAATCCCTTAATTCTTCTTTACCTTGATCTTTAATCTGACCTGTGGTTACTTAAAAAATCATATTTCCTCTCAGCCTTCCAAAATTAACATTTTCTTGACAAAACCAACTAATCTCAGTCTAAATTTCTTTGTCATTACTTTTCCATATACTCTCCAGTAGCCTCTTATCAGGCATACTTTCACCTTCCCAATGTTCTATTAAGCTTATTTCTGGGCAAAGAGGTGAAATCACATAATCAGTATTTTCCATCCTGTCCATATAACAGTAACATCTATTCTCCCCATTAAAGAACAAATTTTGGACCTATAGAATAAAAAAAGTAACAATTAGTGCCAGATACTTTCATAATAGTACTTACAGCTTTCAGAAGGACAATAATTATTTCTTTCATCAAAAGTGAGTTTAGACTAAATCCCTCTAAATCAAAAACTTTCTATCAGGTTATATGATTCAGCAGTTCTAATGTTTTTTTTTTTAATTCTTTGGTTGATGTGAAATAGTGCAACAGTAAAGTTTCCCATAGATCTACACATGGCATATGACTCCAGACAATGCTAGGACTTCATTTGTTCTTGCTGTTTTTAAAGATAATCAGGAGAATGAAAAAGAGATTGGCTGCAAGTAAAGACTGAGAACCAGCTGCTTTATAGAGACTTAAATTAACATCAGAGAAGAAAACAAAGAGTTGCATAACTGAAAGTATAGAAATTGGTGCAAGCTTGCAAATTCTAAAGACTATAAGCTGCCTGTAATTGAATGAAGTGTAGAAAAGTGTCGACAGATCTGAAACACTTTCCTTGTGGAAGTAATAGGAACAAAATATTTGGCTTGTGTATTTGATCATCAGGAATTGGATCTGCTGAGCTACGAGGTCCCCCAGTCCTAATTCAACCATTCTTTTAAATTAGCGTAATGTTCCTTTGTAATTGAAGCATATGGACATCTGACAAAACATCTGTTATAATTTGGATCCTTCTAGAACATCTGTATCAACCCTGTTTGCTTTTATTTATATTTACAAACATGTACCTCCAGTACACCTGTCTTGATAGAACTCATATAAAGATGTAGTATTATTTCGGTGTCTTCAAGGTGTAAAACTCTTAAATCACGTTTTGCCAAAACCACTAATTCTCAAATTCACAACTTACTCTAGTGTCACACACAGCTGATTAAATCTATTACTGGCACAGCTTTTCTGGACTGTGCAATACTGTGGAATAGTATGGCTTTTTACATGTTATAGAGTTCCTTTATATTTAGCTACTTGAAAGTTTCATGTTGATATACATGATTTTGCAAATTTTTCTAACAATTTAAACCAAACTAACTTCAGGCTGCTGTCCTCTCACGTGCTCTCCTTCTGCCAGCAAGAGCTTCCCGTGCCCCTGACTGTGTCAGCAGTAGCACTTGTGTGAGTCTTCTTTTTTCATTTATTTTTCTACTGTCAGTTTTCAGTTCCCTGAATAAGCTTGCTACACCTTCATGAAAAGTTGGCAGGAAGCGGTGTCAGTATGTAGCCAGTGTCCCGGGATGAGGGGCAGGATTGGCCTAAATTGTTGTCAAATTGCATATGCTGAGAAATATGTCATCAAAGCTCTCACGCATAATATGGATGGATTGAGGTGGGTGTTTGGACACTGAGAACCAGGGCTGTGGAAGTTTTGTTTGAAGAAGGTCATCTCTATTTTCACATACAGACTTTTGAGTTGAAGTATGACCTTGGCAAACAGTTATTAAGGGAACTTGCTGTTAGACTTAGGGATTTCTGAACATTTATTATCCCACAATGTGAAGAGAGGCAGAATGGAAAGTGACCATACTGATGAAAAAATAAAATTTAAACCAGATGAAATCAAATATTCTAGGATCTCTTATGAAGCTAGATTCGGACTCTAATGCTTTTATTGTTGAATCTGTAAGTGTCACAGTCCAAGGAACCCTTCCCAGGAGTTTTTTGTCCTCAGAGAAATCATGGGGGAATTAGGTGTGAATTGATTTCAAAAATCCATGTAAAAAAAAAAAAAAAATCCATGTCAAAACCATGACAGCTGCTGTTCCTAAAGCACTACTGGTATCATGTTGGGACCAAATAGAAGAGGTATTTTCTAGTTCTGAATCCAACATAACAAAAAACAACATTTTATATGTGAACCAGGCTGTAACTATCTAATTTTCAGGAACGTTATTTCCATACAACTGACACAAACTTGTGCTCTAAAACATGTACTAAGAAACAAATATATATTTATTATTATTTTTATGCAAATAACTTGGCAGTTTGAAAACTCTGACCTTGTGGAAGCAAAGCTTTTATTTTTCTACCAGAAGGTTGCAACATGTTACTGTAGACATAAAATCTGGCATTCAGCTTCTCGAACCCCAGTTGTCAACACAAAACAGAAGCAAATTACTCTGATTTCTTCAGCTGGAGCTAGCTCCAACCCTTACTTGCATGGTGCAAGGAAGGAGTTTAACAAAACCAGTTCCACAGTGATTCCACCATGCCACGGCAACACATGGCTTCACTTCATCTTAAACAGAGAAATCAGCTTTGGAATTATTTTGTTCTTTATATTCCCGGGCAACTGATTAAGGCTACTTTACGTGCATGGCTTCTTTTTGTTGATGAGCGGCTAATGTCTTTATCCCCTATTATGTACTATCACTCATTTGTTGTTTTTGCCTTTAATGTAAGTCAGTGCAAAACCTGATCCCAGAAATATGGGATCACTGAGGATGAAAGAGCCCAAGATGCAGGAGTCTTTGAATATTTAATATTAAGTGTCTTCTTGATGAAGTACAAAAAGAAAGGAAAATACATACAAAGTCAACTTCAAAATTATTTGAGTATTTTTGACAAAACCAGTACAATAATTATTTTATACCCATGCTGAATATTAAGGCAGTAAGAGTGCTTGGACTGTATAACATTTTAAAGTAAAAAAAAGTAACCAGGGTTGTCAGGGAAGCACTGAAGATGACGGGTCAAAGCTCTCTGTGCTTGAAGAGAGAGAAGAAGAGAATTTACTGAGGAAGTTTTAGGAGAAAAAAAAAAAGGAATCATTAAAGTTCTGTAGCTACATAAAGAAAGAATCTAAACTAATAGGGACATAAGAGGAAAAATAAATAAATACAGAGTCTCATTCATTCAAGTCAATAGGACACTGTCTCTGGACTTCAATAGAAATTTGAACAGGATGGCAAAGGCTCAGGTAATATGCGTAGGTAAACAGTGGAACTGTGACTATTAAGACTTTAAGTACATTTATTGTATTATTGTTTTGAAATAAAATAAGATATAACAAAATAAAATATTCCTAGGCATACATTTAGGTATTTCTGGTTCCCCAGAAGCACATTGCAACCATTTTTTTTTGTTTCAAAAAAGAATTCCTTAGCTAAAATATGAACACTTTTGTAAAATAATGAACTAAAAATTGAGAAAGTATATTTGCTATCAAGAATTCGGTAGAAAGGTCACCCTATTATATATTCTATTACTTTTGCAAGTCTAGCAATTCTATTGGCGTGCGTCATATTCTTATTCCAGACACTTTATATATTTTTATATATATAGATTATTTGGAAATAATAGCATGACATCTTGGCTATTGAGAAGTATATTTAGATTTGAAAAGCTCACTTGACAGCATATTTTTTGCACTTAAGTTGTAGTAGGTACCTGGATGTGAATGTTCTAGCTGAAGCATTTGGGAAGAGTATAAAATAATTTTCTAATGCTTCTTGATTGATGCAGTAGCCTTTTCCATTAATGGGTGTTTGAAGGAAAAGATATTCAGGACAAAGGAGGAAGATATTCAAGAATTCAAACGAAAAGGAACTTTTGTAAGAAAAGGAATTGAGAATAATGAATGATTCAATGTATCTATTCATGTATTTGTGTCTAGAGCTTTGGCTTTTTTTGTGTGCATGCATGGAAATACAGAAAGCATCACTTATACTGAGGAGCTTTCAAGACTGCCTGGGGATGGTGACTCAGCTCTTCCACTGGCATCATCTTCAGCTCCTTTAACAGGTAATTAATGGCCAAAATAAATTTTCAGTAGATCTGGGGCATGGTTGCAGGAGAAGAAATATATATTCAGAAAATATGGTGTTTAATCACACAAAGAGAAAACTAAATTCCTGCAAGATTTTGTGTCCATTTCTTCAGGTTTTTGGGTAGAAACTAGAAAGAATCTTCAGTTTTACTTCAGAAACAGGAAATTGGCAACCTTGGTGCCCTACTTGGCAGCAAGCTTTGTGGCCAGCAGCCTGAAAAAGTGATACAAGATTGCAGGAAATCTCTATTTTGTTTCCAAGATAAAACGAAAAAATAGATGTCTCTGATATCATTGTATTATTTTAAAGAACAAAATTGTTGAATTGCTGCACTGTGGAAAAAAAATGTGAATTGGAACAAGAGTAATTTTGCAGTTCCTGAGGAACAGATATTCTGGGTACACCTAGGACACTTTTCTGTTAGTAACATCTTTACTGTTCTAAGCCTGTAAACAGATTCACTTTTAAAGAAGGCCTATGTGTTGGGGTTTTTTATATTTCTCTTCTTCAGGACTAAGCAGTATCATTTACTCACTGTTTCAAGTAAAGATTAAGGCAGAATAGAAGAATCTTTTTCTGGAAGTGGACAGAAAAATTAATAACACCCTTGCATTTAAACTAAACAGTGTTTTTTGGGGGGGTTCAGTAGAGTCAACCTCTTCACAGGTGAACGCGGAAAGAAAAAGACATCACAATGATGCCTTCTGCCATCATCAAACCTTCCATCATTGGAAAAACACCCTCTGGAGATGGCTGCCGGCCTACCTGCCTGTCCTCCCTCTATAGATGAGTATCTGTCAGACTATGAACACCACTGAAAAAAATATGCAAGGATTAGGAAAAAAGTATCAGTATGATACTGTAATGATTTTGTACATAGTTTCTCATCTTTCTCACCTACAGAAAACTGAATGTTGCTGTTCAAGCTGTGTATTGAAAAATGAGATTATAAAGCTGCACTTGTGCCAGACTTAATGCAGGAGGGGGCCTGGAAATCAGGACCATAAAGTGGCAATCAGTTAGCTGAAAGGAATGTGCTCGAGCTTGTAGGCCACAAACCCTGGGAGGACAAAGAATGTGAATAAATAACAATCAACAGGGTGAGTCATGCCGGGAATGAGGAACGAGGAACGGATGGCGACAAGGAGAGGTAATACCTTGCTGCTAATTGATGAAAGTGTCCTTTGTTTGTAGTTAACCACCAGTCAGGGATTGCCTAGTATGTAATGCTTAGCTTAAAGAACCAATCTGTTTAAAGCACGCAGCTTCTGAAAACATATATAAACTCGTGATTGTGTACAATAAATCGACATCTTGCTTGCATCAAGCTACATCCCGTCTCTTAATTCGCTGCAGCTTAAGAGATAGTTTGCACAGATGTTAGCATATCCATGTGGTGCTTGATGAAAGTCATAGTCTGAGGCTTTGATCATAGGATTTGTTGTATGCTGCAGACTTGCTGAGCCTGCATGGAATTCTGCAGGCTGGTATCAATGTTAGAAGACTTTAAAAAGAAGGAAAAAATAAAATATATGTTTACAAGATTTTTTTTATTCTTCCTCCCAACACCTATGTTTCTATCGTGAAACATACATGTGAATGGACATGCGTAGTAACAGATAAGAATGCATAGTAAGACAGCTGCGCTTTACTGGCAGCAACCTTAGGTGAACTGTCATTCATTTCTCTTATACCTTTTCTTTCCTTTTTTTCTACTTGATGCATTTATTCTGTACACTGATCATAAAGGAGTCACTAGTGCTTAGCTGTCAAATACAGCTCTTGCCTCCACTGGATAAACTTTAACTATCTTTCTGGGGCTGTTATATCACCATTAAAATGTCCTATTTCCTTTTCCTGGAGATTTTATTACCTGTGCAACAGATGTGCCTTCCATTATGCCTGGGGAAACAGAACGTTACCTCTGGACATCTTGATCCATGATTCTTATAAATCTGTTCTGCTCAGTTCTCCACAGACTGCACAGGATTTGTATTCAGTATAATGAATGCAGAGTGGTCTCATGAAAACCTAGTGAAGGTAGAAACCGGCATTACGGACATTCTAAGTAAGGGGAAATGTACATCAGTTTCTAAAGAAATCCCCTACTGCAAAAGACACGAAAATGCTACTGAATATACTCATGAAAAACAAGACGACAAGCAGGGCTAAAGAATCGGAAAACAAAATATCTGAGAAGGTAGCAGTATCTTAGCCTTATTTTTCCTTCAATTGCATGTCCCATTCCACCTCTCTGAGGAAGTACAGTGTTCTGGGCAGTAAAAGTGAGCAAAAGACAAGGACAATGCCAGAACAATGTATGCAAATTTCACTTTGGGACAGGTTTACCATAGCAAGCATTGAACTTATGGTTTCTTAGGAAAATACAACAAAACCAAACCAAAACAAAATTTTAAAAAGCTTGGGTTTGTATTGTACCATTGCTGAGGGAGGCAAAATTAATACTAGCTATCTATTCAGTCTTTTATCCATCAACTCCTACGTCACGAGCAAGGTTCACCGAACGTATTACAACTTTTAGCTTATGTAGATCCTTTCTTTTGGTGGTGGGAACTCAGCCATCCTCTTTCATTTATGGCTGATAGTTGTATGTACTTACTGTCTTAATTTTGATAATTAAACAAGAGTTTAACACCCCCTTATAAAATATGCTTGGAGCCTGACCCAGTAGACTTCTCTGTAGACTTTCCTGCGTGATTTGCAAGGAAGCCTGCATGAGCCAGACAGCTGAGTGCTGTGCTCCTGCTCTACCTCCCACCCCAGGAGCTGTTCTACTTCCTATAAGTATTTTGAAGTTATTGTTTCTGATGCGTTATTTTCAGTTAAAATCTTGGCAGTGTTTCTGCAGAACTCTTGCACTAGCATCTACGTCACTGCAGCAATGTGTTTCAAGAGCTGAACTCAGTTACCAAATATTGATTGCCATTATGTTCTGCTATCCCTGGTTCCAGCTGAATTAACACTTTCTGTTGTTACTGATGCATCTTGAAGACATAGCCAAGGTGTTGTCATGGTCCACTCAGTGAACTCGTGATAGTTCGTTTACTATGATCTTGAAGCACAAAAAAATCAAGGTGACCACACCAAGGGTTTATGCTTTGGTCAAACAGTGCAACTTTATTGTTTGCCCGTAAAGCAGCGTGCGATAGATAGAGTGAAGGAAGGGAAGAAAAGGTAAAGTAAAAGGAAAGAAGATTATAGCTACCACCATGAGTCCAAGGCATCCCTATGGTCCCAGGTCCAGGCAGTGTCCCGCTGGTCCTTCTGATCGTCGTGGTCCTTGGTGGGGAAGATCTTCAAAGTTCAGTTGCTAAGGGGCCATCTTTTATGCCAAGCAACACACCTTGCTCCTCCTCTGGCCCATGGATTGTTGCCAGTCTCCGCCTTCTCCAGCAAGGTTACCACGCTTGTCCAAAGAGGAGTGCCCGAGGCGTGGTTTGCCTTAGAGGCGGGTAGCTTCAGACCAGGAGGTGTCTTTTTGTATTATAATGATATTATAATGAAGAAAGTTCACCTGAAGTTCAAGTTTTCTGGTGCGTTGCTATGACAGTGGTTGTGATCCATCTTCTGGACAGCAGTTATGCGGCCTTATCGTAGTTGTTCCTTTCAATCCCAGGTGGCAGGGAATGGCATAGTACTCCTCGTACCATGCAGTTCTCCTTCCCAGGGTCTTTGTGCCTTGGTGTCCATGAGGACTGCATTCCAACTCCAGGTGTCTGTTGGCAATGTTGAGCCAATATCATTCTCTTTGGACCGACTCTTACAGGTGTGCAGTCAACCAGCAAATTAAATCAAACAATGACTATTACAGAAAGTAGCTGTATTTTTGTGTTCATTTGATGAGACAATTTTTTTTTCCCAACATATATTTTCTTTTAAAAAATGATACTATGGGATTGTTGAGTTTCTTGTCATTCTTTATTGCTGTTTTCTGTTGGGAAATATTCTCTGGCTTATTGCTGTTTCCAACAGCTTTAACTTCTGTCTAGAATTCCTTATAATCAAACAATTTGTGACTGAAAAGTCTGAGGAGAAAAGAGTGACTGGATTTTACTATTTTCTGCTAGACTGACATAACATATAAAGACTGAATCACTGAGAGGCCAAAAATCTCTTCAAAGAGAATAAGACATCAAGCCAGAAGGGCTTCCAAATGAGCAGGTGTATAACTATGACGCTTGTTAAAAATGTGAAGCAAAAAATTCCTTAGAAGAAAGGTAGAAACACTGATGTATTGCCTTCTCCCCAGAGCTATTGTCCAAAGATGAGGCAAAAATCCCATTTGTTATTAGATTGTACATGTGTTAGAATGACAGGAAGAGGGCATGAAGGAATAAGTGGGTTTTGATTGGGGTGATCATTGCAATGAGGTACAAGATGCAGTCAGGCTGGGAGGCCATCCTGAAAGGAAGGTGCAGTAGAGCACTAGAGCATAGAAATGTCTTTTTTTAATGACAGCTCCATAACACAGCACAATGGTCTTACCCTATCGAAGAAACCACCCAAAGCCATTAACCAGTCATCAAAAAATCTGAAAAAAACAAAACCAAAACAAAATTTCATGTAGAATGTAGTAATTTGGATGAGGTATCTGCAAAGCATTTGCATCCAAATAGGATACGTTATTCACAGGATAGTAAAATCATAGGAAAATTCAGGTTGGAGGGCCCTCTGGATGTCTCCAGTCCAAAGCACAGGGCTTTGTTTATTTAGGTTCTGAAAACCTCCACAGACAGACTGCACAGTCTTCCCAGATAACGTGGACCAATGCCTATCTGCCCTCATAGTGAAGAAGTTTTTCCTATGTCTGGTCTGAACCTTACTTCTTTCAAGTTATGCCTGTTGTCTCCCACCCCCTTACCATGCACTACTGTGAAGAGCCTGGCTCCATCAATTGCCTCCTCATAGCTGCTGGGGGAGCTGCTATCGAGTCCCCCTAAAGCCATCCCTTCTCCAGGCTGAAAAAGTCCAGTTCCTCCCAGATAGGGCAAGCACTCCAGCCTCTTTGCCATCTTGGTAGTCCTATACTGAATGTGCACCAGTTTGTTGTCTTTCTCATATTGGGAGGTGGGGCATCCTATAAAAGTTATACTGCACACAGTATACAAAGTATACTGCACATAGTATAAAAGTTGCAGTCTAGTGAGTGCTCAGTAGAGGGGGATAATCCCTTCCCTGTGAACTGCTGGCCATGCTCCTGTTCGTGGAGCTTGGGATGCTGCTGGCCACCTTTGCCATGAGGACACATAGCTTGTTCAGGCTCACCTTGCTGTCCACCAGGACCTCTCCTGCAGATCTGTCCTTCCTCAGCCTGTCCACCCCCAGCCTGTGTCATCTCAGAAACTCCTTCATCCTAGGGACAGGACTTGTCACTTGTCCTTGTTCAGTTTCACATGGTCCCTGTCACCCCCTTCCTCCAACCTGCCTAGGTCTCTTTGAATGGCAGCTCTGCCACTGAATATATTGACAGCTCCCTGTGCTCCACCAGTTTGGTGCCATCCGCAGTGTTGATGACAGTGTGCTCCATTACCTTCTCCAGCTCATTAATGTGTTAAACAGGAAAGGTCCCATTGCAGATTCCTGTGGTACTCAAGTTATTGAGCACTACCCATAGACCTCTACTTTCTGAAGCCAACTATCTAGCCAGTTTTTTACCCATCTGGTTGTTCACCCATCCATACCATAATGTCCCAGCATGTATACAAGATGGTTAAGGGAGACTGTTAAAAGCTGTGCTAAATGCGAAGTAAATGGCACCCACTTTCTTACGCAGCTGGTCAGGTGTGATTTGCCTTTGCTAATCTCTGTTGACTATTCCCAATCACCTTCTTCTTAATATGATGTGCTGCAGGAAGATTCACTCCACAAATGATGTGAAACTCCTGCATCAAGAAGATACACCAAACAACCACCAGAAATCCTTCGATGGCTTGGGTCCCTCCTTGTTGCACTTTCAGGAGCTGGCAGACCCCTGCAAGAACCACGGTCTGTGGTGTAGAGACTTCCATGAGTTGTTTAAAGAAGATGTCACCAATTTTGTGTCTCAGATTTGGTGATCAATCAAACTCCCACCACAATGACGCCTTTACTGGCCTCTCTGCTGACCCTGACCTGCAAGCTTTTACCCAGACAGCTATCCATTATGTGCAACAGCCCCATATATCCAAGATACTCCTGCTCATGGATGGCAACATCCTCCCTTGGGCCCTTTCCATGCTTGTTTTCTCTGGAGAGATTATGTATGACCTTAGTAGCACACTTCTGTGATGACTCGCGCAGCTCTAGCTCCTCCTGCTTGTTTCCCAGCATGCATGCATTTCTGCATATCCTAGAGTCTGATGCTCCTTCGCCTACTTCTACCACTCCTGAGGTCTCTCTTGTTCACATGGTCCTTCATCCTTTGTTTTCTAGCCATTCTACTGTTTCCTTTTTAACTGTGGTCTGCAATGTCCCCCCTCCCCCCATCATTCCTGGTCTAAATCTTTCCTCACCAGATTGGCCAGCCTGTTGGCAAAGATGCCCTTGCTCCACTTTGTCAGATGGATCCTATATGTTCCTAGCAGTCTTCCATCTTCAGAGAGGATCCCTTGGATGTAAAAATGAGCTCCCTGATGTTGGTACTTCCTATGTGAGGAGGTGCTGACCTGCAGAATTGCATCCTCCCTCAGATCTAGCTCTCGGTCAAAGCGTCTGCTGTGCGCAGGGATAGTTGTGCCTGTGGGTGATGGCACTGTGCCCTGTGGGACATCGCCACTGAGGTAGTGGACCCTCACTACCTTCATCCATTTCCAGTCACCTTCTGTGCATCCATCTGCACGTGCTGCTGTACCTGTCAGCTGTGTCCACCAGCAGAGGTCTGGCATCCCTGTGGATACAGCTCTATAATTCAATTATTTGTGAATAGGTTATCATTAATAATTTCCAATTAGGTTTGATTTAGCTTGAAGTCAAACAATTACAATTTTATGCTTTTTTGAAGTCCAACAATTAATTTTTTCTTCTTTGATCATGTGCTTAATTTTAAACTATTGCTTTTGTGATTGGAATAATGACTGGAATTAGGGCCACATTTCTGGGGGAAGAACAAATCTCTCAAAATGCACCCAATGACTGCCAAAATGTGTGCTGTATCAACAGACAACAGATTTCATTTGTGGAAGTTCTCATAATTTCTGAGATACAATCATAACAACCTGGATGTACAACAGACCATTTGAAAACACGAATTCAAGGTAATAAAAACATTCTATATATAATTCCATATACAAAGAGAAACGCATTTGGCACACATTGAGTTGCAATAGAGATCTAAATTGTCTGTCTTCCTGTGAAGCTCAGTTTGAGACCGGAGTTTGGGATATTTAATTGGCAACATCAAAAGAAAAACAGTGTGGGAATGACTTCCTAATTTTGGAATAGAGATAAAGTAAGTGCTTCTCAAGTACAAAGAGGGAAAAAGCAAAAAATAATA
Source organism: Falco naumanni (assembly GCF_017639655.2). Taxonomy (NCBI): domain Eukaryota; kingdom Metazoa; phylum Chordata; class Aves; order Falconiformes; family Falconidae; genus Falco; species Falco naumanni. The sequence continues at coordinate 58,476,237 of NC_054056.1, read as the reverse complement.
TATGAAGATTTTCAAGTTTATGTAAAAACATCAGTATTATGACTGTTAGTTTCTCATGCAAATAATTAACAGGATACAGGAGGCAGTAGATGATAGAAAGATTATTATTACAGATAAATCAGTCTGAAATAGTAAGATAATGTCTTGTGAAAAAGAAAGGCGTGGAAGAAGCCAATTTTCATGGCTCAGTTAGGCAAATCAGCTCTTTCAGTAACTATTCCAACACTACCAATGCTGACTTTTGGACAATAATGATTTTCCTGTTTTGCCAGATCTTCACATCTTTTAGCAGATCACAAAAAGAGAAGACAAGTATAGGCTTCATAGAGAATGGTTTGCTTTTCCTTTTTGCATTTTCTATAAAAGGGACGTCTAGCTAATTTTCAGCCTTGTTCACCTTTTTTTCCTCTCAGAGCACCCTATTCTTAAACAATTAAATAGTAACAAGTTCATTAAATAAAACACTTGGTTCCAAATGTGATTGTCTTTCATAAGCCAGTTCATTTTGATCTTAGTCTTAGAACACACACAAGAATATAAGGCAAAGCAAAAATAAAACTCTGTAGGATCAGACTGTTACTACTTCTAATCACAATTGATTTTCCTCTTCAGTCATACCTACTCTATGTGATTTATGCACCAACTCACTTTTTTTAAAAAAATCTGTTAGTTTCCTTGCCAGTCAGTCAATTGCTAGCTCATTCATCTATTTTTTTTTCTTGTTGTTTTGAAAACCCCATTTCTATTCATCAAGTTACTCAGTTTAATATAATCAAGTAGGGTTTTAATTGCTGTGACTATAATCTGTAACCAAGAAGGAGAAAATAAATATAATCTGTCAGCTAGATGACTCTGAACAGGATCATTTGAAGGCTGGAATCCCTTACCATCGTGATGCAAAAGTTCTGTTTAGAAGCTGCTGTCCATCAGAGAGTTGGGGAACATTTAATTGTATTTGTTTTATAAGAGGAATCTGGTAGCTTCACTTTTGACCAAAATATTATTTCTTATTACTGATTCCCTTTCTTTTCTCTCTCTTAGCAAGCACATTTAGTGCTTGTTAAGCACAGTTCAGTACTTGATGAGTACAGTGCTTACACAGTATAAGCATTTACATATGTAGTACTCAATTTTTGTCTGAGCTGTTTTGAATCACTGTGCTGTGTCAGCATTGGAGGCCTGAACTGAGCCAAGTGCCCCATTGGCATGTATGCTTTACAAAATGCTTTTTAAGTGTTGATTACTGCTTCAGAGAACTTACTGTCATCCATTATATTCTATAAGTAGTGCAACTTACTCTATCCCTCTATAATAAAACCCGATGCTGTAAACTGATAAGATTCTATAGCATCTGGGCTGAACCTTTTGTTGTTTGTGATTTCTTGTATAAAGTAGTTGAATGAACTGAAATACCTTATTTTTTTAAAATAACTGAACTTTTAAAAACAAAACTAAGATACATGAAAAAATAGTAATAAAGTGAAACAAATGTTACATTCAACATATTTTTAGCAGCAAAAGGGAACATGGCACATATATGGATCCCAGAATTTATTTTTAACTTAGTTGAAATACTAGCAATCTAACCAAAGGACAACAAATAGCTGTTATCAGTCCATATTAGTGCTATTACAAGTATGAAGAAATGCAAAAAAAGACTCATTAATAATAACTTTAGAATTGTTGTGCAGGACAGCTTACTGCTATCTCCCCATTTTCCCTGGTGTGATATTCACCCTTTCTGTGTGCCTCTAAGATGGGAGAAAGACAGTTTCAGTCCCTTCAAGAGGAAATGGGAGGGTTGCAACAAGTTGTCACTGTCCTGGGATCTTTGCTGGGAGGGATATGATATTCAAGATGGGGTTCTCTTCCTCCACAGTCTTGGGTCTGTGTGTGGCTATTTTTATTTGTTTGCTTTTCCTCACAGCCTGATTTCCCCTTCTCAGAGGCTCCCAGCTGAAGCCAGAGAGTGGCACAGTGGCCTCCTCCAGCCCCAGCTGCCCTCAAGGGCTGCTGTTTGTCACCCCCTGAGTCCCACTGCGGTTGATCAGGCCAGTGCCACACGGGGAATCACAGGGTGAAGCTAAAACAGGAGTCCCATGGGTACTGCTCCTCTCAGGAACTGCCAAAACAGACTGTGGCCACATCAAGCCTGGATGAGTCCAGAGACCCGCCGCAGCCAGGGCTGTACAGGGTCTGCAGCTTGTTACTGGTCATGGCAAACATCACACTTACTGGGACATATGTAAAAGAATTCCTCTGCCCAATGGTAAACAGAAGCTGTGAAATAGTGACTTCTTCATAAGAGCACAAATTATATTATCATCACATTTTTTCCCCGCAAAGAGCCCCTGAACTAATGTCTGTAAAGTTTATTATTTTCCATGAGAAATCTTTCATCTAATGATGGCTGGAAGGTTCCCATCCTGTCTTTAGATACTATTTAACCACTTAGCTATATATATATGTAGTTAAATATGATGACTAACACAAAATTAGAGGACAGGTAATAGGCAGCTTTAAGACTGGGCCTCCAACCAAGAACTGTATTTTCCCTTATATCGTTAAATTTGTAAATTAGTGTTCTCAGAACTCTAAATATGTTCTTATGTTCTCAGAAATTGACAGAAGGGAGGGTACATTGATGAGGAAGTGAGTTTTATACAATTGTAATGAACTCTTATGAGAGCTTCGCTTCATGTCAGAGAAAAACAACTTGGTTTTTACTTTGAGGCTGTGTTAACAAGCAATTTCGTATACTAGGGACAAAGACCTGACATCCCTTAAGTCACATCCTTAGCTTCTCATGCATCTCATTGCAACGCATTGTTTACTCCCCTGGAAAGGGTCTGTTGCTTACACACACACACACACACACACACACATAGACACAGAGACACACACAGACACAGACACAAACACAGACACACACAGACACACATACCCCCCCCCCCACCCCCCCACTCTCTCCCTCCCTCTCTACCACCCCCACCTACCCATTGGCATTCACCACTATTCCTGCAGAATCTGAAATAAACCACCTTTAAAAAAGAGATTCAGTTGTGGAAAGAATATTTTTGGTATGTAGTGTGCAACAGTAATTTCAACAGCTTCTGTGAGCTGTTTTCATGAAGGAAGAAAAGTAAGTAAGGTGCACATAGTACAGATGGTGACTGCCTCCCACTGATCTAGAGATGGGTAAAGTCATTCAAAATTCCCTAAAAAAGGGGCTGATGACATTTTAGGTGGACAGAAAAACCTCAGAAATTTCAGGCTTAGGCAGAAGAAAACAGAAGGCAATATACATATATATTTAAAAGGCCAACAAAAAATATGAAGGATAGATTTCCAGAAATGAGAACATTTTTCAGAACATTAACTCAGCTAATATTTTCTGGTACTCCTCATATTTTTTTAAGCTGCAGCAGAATTTCAAAATCACTATGATGTTCCTTTTCTCTAGCTTTCGTGTGGGTGATGTTTATAAGGTCAGCACAGAGCTCAGTGTGGTTTGCTGTATGAAACTGATTTGAAAGACAGAAGAGAGATAAATATATTTATTCTTAAATCACTGGAAAGCACTGGACAGATTCCTAGGAATAGCCAAGGGCCATGAGTTAGATGGCCAATGCCCTCCTACAGAACTATGTTTGGTTTGTATATATCCGTATTCAAATCCATAATTTAGGCTGAAAACACTTTTACAGTGACTCCTTTTTTTTTAGTCACCACATAAATATATCCCTAGTCCCAGCTAAAGCAGGATAGACAGTCCTGCGATTTTTTGAGGCTGACTACCGACTCTAAGAACAACCTTCTTCTCCACTTTGGACAACAATTCAATGATTTTCAGGCACCCTAGGCATCCAGAAAGGTCAGAAATGGCCACTGGATATGTACAGTGTTTTAGTCAGACATGCAAAATGAATTAAGTATGTACCAAGTACAAAACTGGTAGTCATGGAATGCTTTATTTTTTTGGGAAGAATAGTTGTAAAGTGCAAAAATTTAAAGTAGAATTATTTGAGCTAGTCAGCAGCTATTCCTGAAGCTCCTCAGACCTACACAGCACAGAGAAATGAAACCCATTTCAACAAAACCAAGGTACTGTGTGCAAGGATTGCAGGGCATTCTCCCTTGCTGCTTCCACATTAACCTCACCTATGGCTTATGTGCAATGCATAGCAGGGATTATGACAACCTAAAAACACCCCATGAAAGAACATGCTGAAAAGAACTTCAAACAATGTTAAAGGGAACTAGAATAAGCTAAAATACGATTGTTAGGCTTTTATTTATTTATTAATTTTCATTATATATATAATCTATTATATATAATATATAATAAATATAAAACCGATATATATCAAACAATATAATATAAAATAATAAATGTATAAATAATATAGAAATATAAATAAATAAATAAAAATTAATCTAAATATAATATATATAAATATATACATATAAAATAAATATGAAATATATAAAAATATATAATAAATAAGAATAAAAAAATACTAATTATTATTTATTGTTAGACATGGTGGTTCATGTTTTCTTTTCCAGCAGTCCCAGCTTCCCTTAAGAGGCTACTTTTTGACACCTGTTGAGTCCTGCCTTGGTCCGCTTTTTTTACCTGCATGGCATTCATGAGCCTCACGCTGAAACAAGTGGGGCAACAGTCACACCACTAATAGACAAATATTAAATCAGGACAGGCCAAGACATGTCTTGAGATCCTGCTCTGTCAGGTGAGTACAGAGCCATGGCCTTTTGCTTGTATTGACTACATCATATATTTTATGCTCAGTAAACATTATTGCCTTCTAAGGAAAGGAAAAAGCAGATGTGGCTAAAATAGAATTAATTAAAATCTGAATTATTTGACCTTTGACAGTGCCTCCCTATAAGATACTGAATAGGTTGGGGACAGCTAGTCTAGAGACGAGAAATAGTGCTGGGTTTATCTCAAGTCTGTAGTGTAGATGAAATGAAGGAAAATTCTCTACATTTCTTAGTTGCTATAGAAAAGCCATCTAACAAAATTTTTTGAAAATAAGGAAGTACAATATACAAACTTACCAAATTTGTTGGCCTTGCTTTAATCACAAACAGGTGACATGAAGATGTTAATGCAATTCCAATAAAGTCAAATCTTACAAGACAAACATAAAGTACTAGAAGGAAATTTATCTCATGACAAGGCATGAATGAAGATGACAGGGTAGGAAAAAGCAGTGTTATGTTCCATATTGGGTCAAAATTGAAAGATCAGAGGATTTCAGGGGAAGAAAAAGTACATGCACCTCTTCTCATCTTTCTCAGTCTTCTCTATAAACAAAGCTTAATGCAGCTTATTGTACAGCTTGCAGGAGGCAGCCTAGCTGATAGATGGTGGGTGCATGAGGATATGTAGCTCTGTCAGTCATGAGAAGAATAATTTCTGATTAATATATTTCACTTTTCATCCTACTATTTGCACAACTCCAGTTTATACTAAACAGTGCTATGAATTGGGATTTTTAGTGGAAAGCAGAAATGTTTCACAGGTACTAAGTAAAAACCAGCTGCCACATACCAGCAGGTTATTTCATAGTTCTCTGTAACAAAGACTCTTTCCTCTAAAGGTACTGCACAGCACCAGAGGATGCATACGTCAGATGTAGCACAGTAATTTCCATATGTAAATGTGCACTATTTATATCTCAATCAGCTCAGAAGTCAGAATTCACAAGAGGTTTGAGGGAACTCAGTTTTTCAATGCTACTGAAATGCAATGGGTATGGAGATCATAATTCTTTTAGACACCTGAGCTGACAGCTTTTAGTCTCCTGTGGAAGAAGCAGATACTACACTCGGCTGACTCTAGGACTTCAATTTTTTTCCTCTGTGCCAGGCTAGCAAATGTCCTGCTGGCAAAATCTTTCTTTTCTCACTGTAAACATATTAAAAATTCCTCGAGATTTTCCTTATCACTTCAGCACCTTCTTGCTGTCAAGATTTTTCATTTCTTGGTCTTGTCCACACATCTAGTCTCAATTTTCTCTTGTTTCACAGACAACATTTAGACTGCACCCAAGTGACTAAATTAAAGCAGTATCTTCCCTCTCGCTAATGATAACTTCCTGCTTCCTGTTATGCCTGTGGGAGTGGCACATAATCCATCAAGAAGCTTCACACTTCTGAAATCAGTGATGGCTTGCTCCTTATCTGCTTTAAATAGGGATGTGCCACTACTGCATGTCCTGTTCATCTGTGCCTTGATTTGAACATCTTAATTTCAGTCCTGTGCCTTGAGGCATAGGAATGACACAGTGGTTGGGATTCAGGATCCTCCACATGGGTGTCTGATGCCATTTGTGATGCCTTCTGGCTACGAACTTCCACTCAGGGAGGTCTGTGGTCTCATGTGGTCCGGTGGTGTTTCTCTAAGTGGATATCTTGAATGCAAAAAGTTATCTCAAACGGTGCTAGCTACTAATATATCAGCACCTGAATCTTTCCTGTAGTATCTTAGGGAACTTGCCTGGTCATCTAACTGAAAGTATTCTTTGAGTCATGCCTGGCTCTGTGGCAGGAGGAAGAAAAATGGTAGCGTGATTACAAGAGAAGCAGACCAATGCTTCCTGACTTGAAGTGATCTTGGTGTAAGAAAAGGCCTAGCACAGACTATTTATAACCTTTAATAGAATAGCTTAGATTGCCTAAGTCCTTAAAAGGACATTTCAGGTACCTCGAGGGTCTTGTGGGAATGAGTCACAATTCAGAATCTCATGAAAACAACTTGTCAAAACCTGCATTTTTACTCATTCAGGTCCCTTATGAAGTATGTAAAAATCTCTTCTCATCATCTTGTTAGATAATATACATCCTATATAGAATATACCTTGCCATGAGGATGTGGAGGTGACTGCTTCTTTGAAAATGACTACTGAGTAGGAACTCCGGGACCCACTGTTATTTGCCGCCTCTCAGGGAGCCAAATTTGCTTTTATCCTTCACAGGTTTTCAGGCAGAGTTTCCTAAACCAACTCGAATTGCTTTGCTCAAGAATAGCTGCCAGACACATGGCCAACAGATTACCGTATTTTTATTGGATTGAATAGGTCCATGACACCAGAAGCGCCCCTGTCAGCAGTCTTGATGTTTTTCTAAGCAGGTTTACTAGTGGTACAATGTCTCCACATCTCAAATTCTTTCTTATGATCTGTGGGATATCAGTCATTCACAATCTGTCAGCTTAATTTATATTATGCTGTGGGTAGGCCTCCTGTGAAGTCTAGATGTACAGCTCTTCCAAGCTATAGCTCATATCCAATGTGGAGCCAAAATCCAACTCTTCTAGGTCAGAATCCTCCACAGAGTAAATACTTTCCTCTGAAAGTCTATGCTTTCCCTCGTAATATCGTCAGTATTTTTAAATGACAATCACTTTGCCCTTTCACATGCCAGTTACACTACATCCCTCTCAACAGAGAAACTCACATCTACTGCATACTATGTGTCCTGAAGCAGGAACTCCATAACCCAGGAACTTTCTCCATCTCAGAGCCCTTTCTGAATTATTCACTGTCTACCTCCTTTCTGGTTCTTTCTATTACTTGCTTTGATTTATCCAGAGTTTTTCTGGGTCTTCCTAGGATCTTGTAATCCCTATACTGATTGATGTAAGCCTGCTTGTTATATCATTTATGCTTTGCTTGCCAAAGAAACTTGAAAAAGTACTTTTCTTGCAGACTACATCTTTTCTTGCTCTTTTTTTCTGGGATATAGTCTTTTCCTGTGTCCTCATTTCATTCCTTTATCTTTTACCCAATCACAGCATAATGCTGGGAGCTTTTATGATGTTTTGGGTGATGGAAAGAACTAAAAAACTCTTGCTTGCAAAGGATTTGCACTCACTTCTTTATGTGTTTCTTTTCTCCTGCTTCTGAAAATCAGCAACTAGCTCTGACTCAGAAGGTTATAGTGTAGGGCAGTCAGTGTGGGAAGGGCACAGAACATAATCATCAGCAGTGAAGAATTAATTTAAGCACTTCACAAGCTAGTGACCAAAATGTAGTTTCACTGGTGTTAAGTAGAATAAAATTTAACCACTCAGGTCTTCATGGAGAATTTGGCTAGTCAACATCAATTCCCACAGACAATGTTGTGTCCTTTTTGTGTTGTGTACGCTGACCCAGGTGCCACATGCCAGTGTGTTCCCACCTCGCGCTGAAGCCCATGACTGCTAGTGCTTTCATAGGGAGTTTGTCATCCTCATACAGGCCTCTAATTTCCGTGATGGGAGTCAAGTCTGCTCACTTTTAAATTCTTAAATCCTTTATTGGGTATGCTGTTCAATGGCAGGTAATACTACAATCATTATCTGGATTTTGTCTTCTGGCAAACATGTCTTTCCTCAGCAATCAAAGAATGAAGAGATTCCGTAGTAAAGGCTAATGTCTTAAAAATTGTGTGCCTGCTTTTCTACCCCTTATGTTGGATGCTTATTGCAGATAGAATGGAAATATAATTTAAGACATTAAAAAGCTATTTCTAGACCTGCACTGGATGGACAAAGCTTTTAATCTGATGTCACTGTTCAGGTAATCTGGGCTTATTTTGCCACTGCATCTGTTCTCAATGATTCTAGCAGCTATAACCTTGAATGAACACTCTTGGGGGGGAGGCTGTAAAATAGAATTTAACTCACCATGGATGATGATTTACTTCACTGGATGCAGACAATTACTACAGAAAAGTTACTTTACAAGATTTTGACATTTTTGTTTCTAGCTGTTTTCTTGTAATGGTTGCTTTTGTCATGTAATAAACTTGTCCTGCTTTTAGCAGTACAGCAAAGAATGATCATAAAATAAAACTGCTAGGTAATAAACTACAAATAAAAATTAATTTTATTTCTAAGGAAGACAGCTTCATCTTGTAAAACACTGGAATATATATCTATGTATTCATATTTTTATGATATAGGTAATATGTTGTTTCTCAATAAAGTCCCTATGCATGTGGTTTGTCAGGCTTCTGTATCCAGCCTTGAGGGTATTGAATCAGCACAAAATGAACACTGAGGCTCTGGGCTCTAATTGGTCTCCTTTAATGAGTTTAAGAGTGCTGGCTGCACATTTTCTTTGGAGGCCTTCTGGCATAGATGGTTTTTGTCTACCTTTCAGGGATGAATGTCTGAGTATTCAAAGAACTGTCTGAGCTGCCCTTTGCTGAGTTACACAAAGATGGCGTTTCTTAGCTGAAGGAAAGGCAGTAAGTGGTGCAGAAAAATAGAAAGTTAACCAAATTTTCTTTTCTTAGTCCACTTGTTTTCTTTCACTCTTCTGAAACATATGTATATTTCCTTTGATGAGTTGCTGCTACCATAAATTCCAGTTTACTGTGGGACTAATTTATATTGACTAGGGTAGGAACTAATTGCAAATTGCAAGTTTTGTGAGTCACGTGTGGTATAGCTAAGAGTGTAAGTGCCAGTTACTTCAATTCACCCACCTGTTATGAAAAAATCTAGCAAAATATCAATGTGCATTGCAATGCCTGTAAGAGACCCACCATTGCCACAGCAGATGTGTTGTCTCAACATTGCTATGTCAGGAAACTCATGCCATCACCGCAGTGAATGATCTATACATTGTTAAGGCAGGAAGATAACACCACTGCCACCATAGAGATTTAAGGCAGGAACATAACACCACTGCCACCACAGAGATTTATCTTTACCTTGTTAAAGGAGGAAACCAGCTGACGCCATGGAGCAACGAGGGAGGCAGATCCTGCAAAACTTAACCGAACCCCTGTGCATGCACCCAGACCTGGTGTCAAGAGGATCAAGGTGCCTGGATGCCCCTGAGGACCACTTGATAATGTTAGGCACATACACCATCGCTGGGTGGAAGGTGTGGTTAAGCAGAACAGCTTGTAACAACTCTATAAAAAACAGAACCAACTAACATTGGATGGAACGTTCCCCCACTGTATTTGGAAATGAATCAGACTGTCGGTACACCGCAGCTCTGGGGTGGTAGCTATTGCTGTGAACTCTTTCCTTTTTTTCCTTCCTTCTTTCCTTCCTTTCTCTCTCTTTATCTCGCACTCTCTTTCCCTTTGCATTCACAGATTTATTGTTGGGCAAATAAAGTTCCTTGTCTCTTGACTCTGTTTTGAGTCTTAATTCTGTTCCCGAGAATACAAACAGAACCACGCTCCGGTCTCAGACCAGCATGTGACAATGCCTCAAGTAAGACACACCTAGAGGATGCACTCAGACTGCAATTACAAAGGAAAACCTAACTTCTGAAGCAGATCACACATTGCCTAATGTTCTGAGTTTAAAAAAGCAGTGGATTGCAGCCAACTTACGGTAACAGTTGCAAAGCACCTGTGTGAATTAGACTTGCCTGGATTCTGCAATTTATCTTTGTATAAACACACCACAGTCAAATTGCAATGTGATAAAATTTACACTGTTTACTTTTCAAAATATATCCCTGGAAAACCTCTAATTCATAAGATTATGGATTATGTGGATGAGCTTAATTGTAGCTGACACTGAGCTGAAATTTGTTTTTTTTTCTGAGACTTACAAAGAAACTCAAGATAAGCTTCTCTGCTTTTGGGAACTGAAGGTACAATTGCTGATGTGTTGACAACCAGTGAAACCAACTGATAAAACAAGATGAACACAGTTATGGCATTTTCACTATTAACATGCTGATTACTCGGTCTTACTCAGATGTATTTGCTAGAATTTCACATAATTGCAAGAAATGCAAACAGTGAACAATTATTTATAAAAGGTGAATATTTTCCTCAGATTTAAGTATACTACACTGCTCTCCTAGAATTTATAAAGAAGTTAAAAGCTTTCTTCTCTATTCATATGAACATGTAGCAAAAAAATGAAAAAAGAAGTGTTAAGAAAGTTGATCCCTCTCTTACATGTATTTAAATAACTTATTCCACTCTCTCACATACTGATTTCAGCATGTTTGGATATTATTTTGGTATTTTTATTGATATTTTGTTGTGTTTTAATTGGAAGCTGCATCTGAAAGTGGTATTGACTAGGTGACAACACTGCATTTTAGAATGTTATGTTTGTCATACCTTACTGGTCTTTTTTATGTATAGTACCTGCATTACAAACCAGGTTTTTGAGCAAGCATGTAAAAAGGGAAAGTTGTTGGATCAAAAGAGCTTTATAGTTTGGACAAGTTTTCATGGAGACCGAAAACTCTGAAGCTTAGGACATTTATTTTTCCCAAATGGTGATATGAAATCTGTTACACAGTGTTTTTAAAAGACCTTCACAAGAATCCCAGTTTTTCTTTAATCATTTGCACTCTTAGAAAAAAGGCTGCTCATTAAAGATGCCAACTATTATCTCAGCAAGAGTAACTCCCTTAAAGCACTGACCTAGAGAACTTTGTCTTAATCAAATTTCATTAGAATTACTATGCATGTTTCGAATCATTGCCAGACATTTATATAGCTAGTATCTATTTGCATTCTTTAATTTTTAACCATTTCTAAATCAAATTGATAATCCAGATTCATTTGTATCAAAATGAGATGAGAAATAGACGTAATGTAATGCAACGTTTTTATCCAGTGGACTGAACTTGCCTAACTTTCTTTTTTGTTTCCAGGTGTGGATCCACTGAATTCAGTGGAAACCTTGAATTCAGAGGATTTGCTTGTGATTTATATTGGGGTGATGGAAGAAGGCAATTTAAAGATGTGCCAAACAAAAATAAAGACAGTAATACAAGTGATTTAGAAGGGTCTGAAGACATCATTCTCTGCTTTGAATAGGAGATACAGAATTAAAATGGAAAATGCTTGCTCCGTGAAGATCTCAAAGATACTAAGATTTATCACTTCTTACTTTTCTCAGCATTAGTGTTGTCACTTCTGTTTGATAATCTGTTTTCTTTGAGATGACTGCATTATTAAAAGGGAAAAGACAATTAAGTTCAGTTCTATGGGTCTAGTCTCTGAAGTCAAAGGAATTGCATAGATTTACTGCAGGCAAGTCGTTATCCCATGCTAATTTCCTGGATTGGTATTCAGATAATTAGGTAGTTTTGAGCATACTTTAAAATTCAATTAGGTCTCTACACTAAAATAATCAAATCTGCATTTAAAATAATAAGTCTGCATCATTTGATTCATATCTTTTTCATCAATCACACCAACATATACCTCCAAACAGACATACTGAGACATTTGTTTGATAGGACTTGCAGTATGACTCACATTCTTCCAAATCCTTATTTTTAGCTGTTTAGTGATTTATTTTTTTGGTAATGTTCTCAGTTACAACAAGGAAAATGCATTGAACCCCAGCCTTTTGCTTTGGTGGTTATTATTGCATACATGCTTTAGAGCTTGACATTAGGAGCGGGCAGTCTTTTTCTTCTCCCATGACAGTCCACTTACACTCACCCAAATTAAGTTTCCGAAACACTATACTGAACATGCTCTGGCATCTCACAGCTGCATTTATACTAGTAAATTAAAATGCCCAGGAACCTTTCTGGGTACTCCAAGGTGATCATACACGTTGTTGAACTGTGACAATGTTCTATGCTGCTCTTATGGACTATGCCAACTATTTTCCAAACAAATCCCAGGCACAGTTAGGTTATAAAAACCACTTTTTTCCCCAAGGTGCTTATGGAAGTGTATGTGGTTAATCTGTGCCAGCTGGCTTCAGTGTCTGGGAATGATGTTGACCATATTTCATTTATGGCTGTATCATTTTCCTAGGCTGGATATATGAACATATTATCTGTTGCTCTGAATGCTTACAAACTGTTCATTTACTTCAGGCCCATTCAGCAATAGTAGACAAAATCTTCTTTTTTCAAAAAGTGGGGTTGCAACTACCTGATTACGTTTTAAGCATTATAGTATTTTTACTGTGAGTATGTTTGTTCATTGCTTTCAAACATTATTAAGGTGAATGATGTTGGAAGTCTGTATTTAATATACACTGATATTTATGTATTTAAAATCTTCATTGGCACATTTAGAGGCATGTGTTCCATGTATAGCCAGAAGAAGAGGAGAAAAAATTATGTTTAATTAAATTTACATGGAAAATAACAGACAATTCAAACTAGATGTTGTACTGGTACCCACTCATGACATAGTGTTTATCTAACTAGTCTCATAATTCCTTTCACTTTAATTAATATGATAATTACCACTATGTATAGATCAGTCTGGTTATCCATGCAGTTTAGGATTTTACTTGACAGTAGAAGGTAAACTTTTCAAGGACACTTTGTAGCTGACACTTACAGAATGTAAGACAAGAGGATGTCAGGCTTATGTTGGTCACCTGGGACATGTGGATCCATTTCTTTGCTATTAAACGCAACCTTTGGGGCTTTTTTTGTGATCTCTGCAAACACTGTCTTAAAACTGGTTAGGTATTTTTTTCCCTCACGATGCCTTCTGTTTCTGAGTCTTACTCAGATCAGAAATGGAAGTCCTATATAAATACAAGTCATTGATGACCAGTTTATGACATCTTGCTCCTGTAGTAGCATTATCTTGACTATAAACAACTCTTCCTCTTCTGATATATTTGCAGGGAACTATAGTTTCTTGTGTGTTCTTCTTGCTAGATAGGAAAAACTTTTTCTAATCTTGCCATTTAGGTTTACTCTTAATACTGCTTATTTGATGACTCAAGTCTGTTCCTCAAATATGAAAATATGCAGTTCTTTGCCATTTCCACTGAACAGTTTATATTCGTCTTCTTAAGATACTCTAGTATAATATTGTTGATGTAGTTCAACAGATAATATGCCCATTTCCTATGTAACTCAATGGCTGCTTCTACTGTAGGGGCCTTTCTTCCACCTGAAATATTTAATTCCCTCCTAGGAAGTCCTTCAAGAGACAAACTGTTTGTCTAGTTCTGTAATTGCATGATCTAGTCATCCTGTAGAAATTATGCACAGGTATGACAGCACACAAATTATTTCATTCCAAAGTACTTCAAAAATAGCTGTTATGTCACAACTTTTCAACAGCCAGAAATTGCAGATAACATATATGACCTTGCAAGTGCCCTCTATTGTCCTTGTAAACCTTTAGTTGTCATTTTTTATTGCTAGGGTTATTTTTTTAGTTCTTAATGCATGCCAGAATCTGAGATCAGCCCTTTTCTAATTTAGATGACATTTCTCTTCTAAATTTGATTTCACACATAGATGAGAAGTAAATTAAAGGAAGTGCAGAGATACTGACAACATAGACAATCATTAGTTTCCCTAAAGTTAGCCCAGCTTCAATGTCACTGGGATCAAATGGAAACTATAATTTCAAGTGTATACACCCATGATCTATTTCAAATTACTGTTCTTAGTCCAAGTTTTCTAGAATAATAGGAAACAGCACCTGTTTTGGGTGGTGGGAGTGGGTGGTGGTGGGGAAGGTTACTTTTGCTTAATTTGATGTATTACTCCTTCATTTAAAGAAAAAAAAATGTCAGCAAGATGAAGAAATATAAAGCAACAGAAAATGTTATAATGAATTCTAAGAAAAACAGAAAGAAATATATTCTCTCGATATACTCTATAGAAGTGATCTTTGTCCATATGAGAAGTCTGCTGGATCTGTATCGTATCATGACACAACACGTGACATAAAGACTGACTTTATTTTAAGGCAATTTTAACTTAAATCATGTTATTGATTTAATTTTTAATTCTTATTGCTTTTTTCTCCAAAAAAGATTAAGATCTGTGTTTCTTGTGAATGTATGCTTCGTTCTCCATGTGTATCACAGCTGGTCAAACCTTACCTTCAACACAAAATTTAATGTTACTTCAGTCATGACACTGAACAGAACTTTCCATACACTGCATACTATTGAAAAGAGTTTAAACTTTAAAGTTAAAGGCTTTTTCTCTTTTGAGGCTGCTTTAAATACATACTGTTATTAATCAGTGAGTGTTCTCTTGTGAAACACTTCTATTGCTTTTGTGATTTTATTGTCTCTGAAAGACTTTGAACTGAGTAATTTTTAATTAAAGCTGAAATGCATTGATTTGGGATGATGCTGCAGTGTCCTGTAGGAACCATATTTAGGTTAGCTTGTTCTCAAGTCTCTCTGGCACAGGCTTTTTCACTAGGCTATATTCCAATGTGAGGTACTTTGACCAGTGGAGATAACTGTTGTCTCCTCAGGAGTATATTCTGACAGGTAGAATTGACCAAAAGAGAAATGGAATAAAAAGTATCTGAATGGTACTTATTCGATAAATGGAGCAGTGTTTCTCAATGACAGTATTTTGGCTCTTGAGTAATTTTCCATGGAATAATTTAACATTTACTTGGAGGGAGAGTGCACTATTCAGGCAACACTTGCTGGTAATTCCCTATGCCAACAGACAAGGTCAATTTTGGTTAAATTAAAGGCCATTCTTCTTCCTAAAGTACTTCCTTTTTATCAGAATTCCTTCCATTACCCATTATATGTGCATCGTCTTCTGGATTTTTACTTCTTACTTGTTCAGAGATGTTTAGAACTACCATGTTACTTTGTGGTTTATGTAATGATTTACACAGATGCTTTCAGTTTTGTTTCTGCCTCCTCTAAATTTTCACAGATCTCTTCTTTGCCTTTTTTAGTTGTCTGTACCTATATGTAAAAATTGTTGGGCCTTATCACTCATTCTTGGGCTTCATTTGTATTTCTCATCTGATAGAACATCTTCACCTCTGATTTTTATCCAGGGGATCACCAAACAGTCCAACTGGCTACTGTACACTCAACAGTTAATGTTGAAAATGTCCAAGTAAATCCAGCCAGACCGACCATTTATTCTGAGTGCTACAGTCATGCCCTTGCTTGTTTTGCTCATGTCATGAAAGCAGCTTCCTAAAATGGAATGAGGCAGCCTCCTTTAAGGCTGGCTTGCTTATATGACACTGTGCTACTTCAAGTATTTTCTCTCCATGGGTAGACTGAAATATGTTTCAACTTTGCAACATGCTTTTCTTGATTCTATTGTTTTTCTGTACTCTGTCCATTCATAAGTAATTTAAAAGTCTCTGTCAAATGTCAGCCACCCTGTGCTTGTCTCTCTCCCTTCACATGCTCTGAAGTGAATGACTCACAGGTGTATTTTCATGACAGCTTTCAAGTGAGCAGGGCCAGCTTGTAGTGTTAGCAAGACATCTGAATGGGAGTTAAGGACCTACAAGAGGCTCAGCTGTCAGAATCCCTCTTCCTGTGACTGCACACTTCAAAGACTTCACTTCCTTCCTCTGCATTGAGCCCTAAACTACTCAGTTCTCCTGATGCACTGTTCAAATGCTTCAGTCCTTCCAGAGGTCACCAAGACCTCCCAACACAAAGCTCAAATCTCCTCAAGCTTCTTGTTCTAAGGCCTCCTCTATTGCAAAAGTCCCTGCATACTTGCAAGATACCTCCCTTGTTCTTCTTCTCTCCCCTCCCATCCCTAAAATTTGCAAACCTTGTTGCATGACTTTAGCCTACCAACTAGAATGTGATGGCTTTTTCTTCTGATGAATGCTTGAAAGAAGTGTTAGACAAGCCAGGCCTGGAAAGCTCTGTAATCTCAGGGAAGCCATGTTGGGCAAGACAGTTGTCTTTCTTGCTTAAAAATGTTGTCCTGTGTTTAGAGGGTGTTCAAGTGCAAATTTTGGAAGTAGTAAGAAAACACATTTAGTTTCAGCTTAGATTCCAATGACTGATTTCATATTTCATGGTTTAGTCTATGGTTAGTTCCTTGCTCATGCATGCAATGGAGAACTGAACTGTGGCAGGAGAGGGTAGAACTGACTTATATTGCAAATGTTGAAACGAGTCCTGTAAGTGTATTTTTAGGCATAAACCACTCCTGTTAATCCAGATGCTTCCATGTGCAACACATTTCACCAAAACACATGCAGGATTTTGTATGCAAATCAGTTTTAAAAAACACAGCAGGGAAATGTTTAGTACCCTTAAAAAGTGACATTGTAATACCTTCAGAGAACTAACCTGTTTTGTTATGTACACAAAATACAAGAATTGTCTGCTGATCATTTGTCAGGTGAATAAGCAGTGCACCACTTCATAGTTTTGGTTTTTTTTTTACATAACAAGTATTTCAACGGATACAAAGATCTTTGTTATTATTAAGGATACATCATCTTCAGATGATGTTTAGGTGAATTTGAGTAGGATAATATACACAGAAAACGTGGTTGCACAGCTATTCCACAAACTCCTTTCAAGTTGTCATGATTTAACACCAGGTGGCAACTAAAGCACCACCCAACTACTCACTCACTCCCTGCCCCTGCCCTGCCGGGATGGGGAGGAGAACTGGAAAAAGGTAAAACTGTGAGCTGAGATAAGAACAGTTTAGTAATTGTAATAAAGTAAAATGCACTCCTCCTAATAATAATAATTGTAATTAAAAGGGAGATAACAAACAGTGAAAAATAAAACTCAAGAAAAACAAGTGATGCACAATACAGTTGCTCACCACCTGCTGACCGATGCCCAGCCAGTGCCCAAGCAGTGATCGGCAGGCCCCAGCCAACTCCCTCCAGTTTATATACTGAGCATGACATTCTGTGGTATGGAATATCCCTTGGGCTAGTTTGGGGCATCTGTCTTGCTATGCTACTTCCCGGCTTCTTTTGCACCTACTCACTGGCAGAGCATGGGAAACTAAATTCTTTGGTTTAGAGTAAACACTGCATAAAACTAAAACATTCTTGTGTTATCAACATTATTCTTGTACTAAATCCAAAACATAAGACTTTACCAAATTAACTCTATCCCAGCCAAAACCAGGACACAAATATTCAAAAATTTAAATGTTTCTGGACTGATGAGCACATAAGTGATGCTCTTACTCCAGGCAATCATACTGCTCATCTTGTGTAGACAAGAATCCAAGACTACCATTGTGGTTTTTTTTTATTGCTCTTAATCATGAGCAAAAAGTCATCCTGAGACAGTGGGAAACACATAAATCTTGGTGCATGTGGCTAGATTTGCTATACTTTTTTGAACTGAAAATTTCCTGTGATAAAAATGAAGTAAACCACTAAAACCTCTGGGTTTCTAATGCTCAGAAATAAAGTGCTTGATAGAACATATCAACAAAAAAAAGGAGAAAAATTAGGCCAGCTTTGAGTAGGTGTTTCTGCTTTATAAATTATGTTCTGCTGAGCCATGAGTTAGACATGAATTTTCAGGAATATCTTTTGAAACTACAGTATAAAACTAAGTTTTTTTTAAAAGCAGATGAAATTTCAAGTGAAAGCGCCATATCAAATGTATTACTCAAGTACTGCTTACTCATAGCCCTTAAACTCTCTTTCCCTTACTTTATAAAGTAGTACATTCATTTTTCCCCTTTTCATTCTTTTCCCCATATAGCTTCTCATAAATATACTGATGCCCACAGAGAGTTGCCTTTTATAATATTTAATATGTTTTATTTTCAAGGTACAGAATTCTCAAAGAGTTTGAAAGAGTTTGGCTAATTGCAAGTTCTTACAAATTTTATTTCAAATCCCAGAACTGATTTATTTTCAAAGAATACAGATTGAAGGTATGGATAGCTCCAGTTATAATGGTATTTACTAAAAAAAAAAAAGAGCATGAAAGCAAGAAAATGTATTACGCAGAAATAGGTTAGCGTTATTCAGGGGCTTAAGATCCATCTAATCAGTTCTTGGAAGTAATATTAGATAAAGAATTGCCCTTCGATTTATACAGTTTATCTAGACTCCAAGAGTAACCTGTTCCTTGTTGCATTGGGTTTGTGTGGCAACATTTTTATAGTGGGGGCTGCTGGGGTGGTTTCCTTGGCAAGCTGCTGGAAGCTTCCCCTGTGTGATGGAGGCAGTGCCAGCCAGCTCCAAGGTGGACCCTCCGCTGGCCAAGGCTGAGCCCATCAGTCACAGTGGTAGCACCTCTGGGATAATATATTTAAGAAGTGGGGGAGGAACCTCTGCACAACAGCAGCTGGAAACAGGAGTGAGACTATGTGACAGCAACATCCCCGCAGCCCCCCAGGTCAGTGCAGGAGGGGCAGGGGGGCTCCAGGCGCCGGAGCAGAGATTCCCCTGCAGCCCGTGGTGAAGCCCACGGTGGGGCAGGCTGTGCCCCTCAGCCCGTGGCCGTCCATGGTGGAGCAGATCCCCACCTGCAGCCCGTGGGGGTCCATGGTGGAGCAGATCCCCACCTGCAGCCCGTGGGGGTCCATGGTGGAGCAGATCCCCACCTGCAGCCCGTGGAGGACCCCACGCCGGAGCAGGTGGGTGCCCAAAGGAGGCTGTGACCCCGTGGGAAGCCCAGGCTGGGGCAGGGTCCTGGCAGGGCCTGTGGAGCCCAGGCTGGCCCGGGGGCAGAGTGTGAGGAGCCTCCGTCTGCGGAGGAAGGAGCAGCAGAGACAGCGTGTGATGGACTGACCGCAGCCCCCGGTCCTGTCCCCCTGCGCTGCTGGGCAGGAGAAGTCAGAGAAATTGGGGGTGAAGTTGAGCCTGGGAAGAAGGGAGGGGTAAGAGGAAGGTGTTTTTAAATGTTGGGTTTATTTCTTATTATCCTACTCTGGCTTGATTGGTAATAAATTAAATTAATTTCCCCAAGTCCGGTCTGTTTTGCCCGTGACGGTAATTGCTGAGCGATCTCGCTGTCCTTATCCCGACCCAGGAGCCTGTCACTGCATCTTCCCTCCCCTGCCCAGCTGAGGAGCGGAGTGACAGAGTGGCTTTGGTGGGCACCTGGCACCCAGCCAGGGTTAACCTCCAGACTTTAACTATAAATGCATTATAACAGATCTATGTGGGAACAGTTTTCTTGGCTTTGCTAATGTTTAAAAACAATTTTAAAAGAATGTTGCCTTTTCAAGT
The DNA here is from genome assembly GCF_017639655.2 of Falco naumanni. NCBI lineage: Eukaryota > Metazoa > Chordata > Aves > Falconiformes > Falconidae > Falco > Falco naumanni. Next base: position 58,456,323 of record NC_054056.1, on the reverse strand, counting down.
TGCACAGAATCTTCTTGTTCTTTTTCATGGGAGGACATGTACAGACACTTCCCCTCATATCAGTTGGTCAAGACGTACAGAAGAACCATAAAAAAAGTAGTAGGTACCTACACTGAGACAAGGAAAAAACCCAAACAAACCCAAAACAAACCGAATTAAAGGAAGGCTATTGAAATTGTTCTAGAAAATACCTGGATGAAATAAATACAAATCTTACGTAAGATAAATAGAAATTTAAAAATGAGGATTAAGTAATGGTGATAAAACATGAAACCTGACATCCAGCACAGAATAAATTACACAAGTACTGAGTTGGTAGAAGTATGAGTAAACATCTTTAGTGATTAGTCTAACTAATTTCCAGCCACTCAGGCAGAAACATGCTGAAAACTTTTCCTTCATATATAGTGCTTCTTTTGGGGTGAAAGATTTTATTACAGAGGTATGGTGTTGTTTGTGTTTTTGTTTGTTTTTTATTTTCTTTTTTAATTTTAGAGGGTAGCTTTTAATTATAGTAGTGTGACATCCGATTCTTACAGAAGAAAAATCGTTTCTATCTTATAGACGTTGAGCAAAATAAAAATATACATTTACAGCTCACTATTGCCCTCTTGTGGAAAGGAGTAAAAACAAGAATGCGCAACATAAAATCCAAACCAAGAACTGGTTACTTAGAACCCAGCTCAGAAACCTTCATTCATCTTTTGCATCAGTTAACAAGCAGTGTTTGTGGAGCTGGGTCTTATTTAGTATAAAAAAGGGGATTACCATTTAGTCCTGTATTAACAGTTTTGTTTTCGGTGCGTTATTAAAAGTTACTGTCTTTAAGCAATCTCCCATAGTACTTGGCCCTTGTAACACTTGACTTGCCAGAATACCAAGGAAGAATTCAGCTCAGTTACAGAAAGTCTGTTCTGATGAGGATGATGTATTACCACCTACAGATCTCTGAAAAATACGTTCTGCTGGTGCTCTGACATGTTCAGCAGCTCTAACAATGATCTACAACAACTGATGATAAGTAAAGCAGAAGCAAAGTTATTAGAAAAGCCATGCAGAAAAAAAGAGAATTGTTGAGCTACCATAGAGTTAAACATAGAAATATATCTAGACATCACCTATGCACTGTGTGTCTGAAAAGACATACTTCGCAAGTGTTCCAAAATTGACCAGACTTAATTTGCAATATCACTAACTTTTTAAGACTATGCAAGAATATTTAAAATGTTAGGATAGGAAAATGTTGATCTTGCTCCTGCTTACTCCTTTTTTCTTGGTTATGTACCCCTCCTGCTGATATGTGTCACGGTCCACTCAGTGGACTCGTGATGGTTCCTTTAATATGATCTTGAAGTACAAAAAAATCAAGGTGACCACACCAAGGGTTTATGCTTTGGTCAAACAGTGCAACTTTATTGTTTACGCGTAAAGCAGCGTGCGATAGATAGAGTGAAGGAAGGGAAGAAAAGGTAAAGTAAAAGGAAAGAAGATTATAGCTACCACCATGAGTCCAAGGCATCCCTATGGTCCCAGGTCCAGGCAGTGTCCCGCTGGTCCTTCTGATCGTCGTGGTCCTTGGTGGGGAAGATGTTCAAAGTTCAGTTGCTAAGGGGCCATCTTTTATGCCAAGCAACACACCTTGCTCCTCCTCTGGCCCATGGATTGTTGCCAGTCTCCGCCTTCTCCAACAAGGTTACCACGCTTGTCCAAAGAGGAGTGCCCGAGGCGTGGTTTGCCTTAGAGGCGGGTAGCTTCAGACCAGGAGGTGTCTTTTTGTATTATAATGATATTATAATGAAGAAAGTTCACCTGAAGTTCAAGTTTTCTGGTGCGTTGCTATGACAGTGGTTGTGATCCATCTTCTGGACAGCAGTTATGCGGCCTTATCGTAGTTGTTCCTTTCAATCCCAGGTGGCAGGGAATGGCATAGTACTCCTCGTACCATGCAGTTCTCCTTCCCAGGGTCTTTGTGCCTTGGTGTCCATGAGGACTGCATTCCAACTCCAGGTGTCTGTTGGCAATGTTGAGCCAATATCGTTCTCTTTGGACCGACTCTTACAATATGTCAAGGTCTTTATAATGAGGGCAGATAGGGCTGTGCCTCTAGGACTCAGCCTGTTGTGCTGCTTTTTCACATCACATTGAATGCCATAGAAAGCCTCTCTAGAAGGGCAATGAAATGTGATGTGCTTGGCTGGGTATCTCTTACTCTCATCTTTTTCTATGTATGTTTGGCCATTGTCATTAAGACATCACCATGCACTTAGGTTTTCTTGTGCTCTCTCTTTTCAGAGAGTGGATTTTTCATGTCTGGAACCACTGCTCTGAGAAAATAGCAATTCCTCATAAAGGTGGTACAAAGACAAGAATGGTAGTGTGAGGGCTATTTTGTGGTCTATGAACTAGTCTTTTCTAGGGCATCATATGTTGTCTTTGGTGAATTATTCACAGTTGTCAAAGAAACTGCACAAAGGAGGGTTTGTGTATTATTTCTCATCTTCAACCTTGGAGATAGGTCTTACACGGTACATGAATGTTGAACTGCCCTTTTGCATGAGATAAATTTTTTCTATCACTTCATTTCTTTTTCCAATTACACACCAAAAGAGATATTGAAGGGTCAAGTTTGGCACTGTGGTGTCAGGTATCTTCTCTAGTTTCCACAGGAGTCTGCCTTGGATGTAATATTGTAAACAGCATTTTGGAGATTATGCCAGATCCCTTTTAACCAGCTGATGGTAATGCTGCTAGAAACACCCCCCTTTCTATTCTCCACTGGATGAAGAGTATAGCGTAAGGCTTTGCTAGTTTCCCCAGAGATCTAGTACTCTGATGGTCAGACCTGCATATATATCACTGTAACATTTCAATCTGGAGATGAAATTTAAGTGCAAAAAAATGGGACTGCACACTACTGTTTTAGGCAGACACTAGTCATGGACTGAAATTGGCCAAATATTTCACCATTTTAAAGCAAAAGAAACTGCCTTTTGTTGAGGTTTAATACAGTTGTGGGTCAGCAAGTTTTGTAGAATATAATAAATGCTTTTGCTTTGAAATTCAGTTCCTCCGGGCTGCAGCTCTATGCTATATCTTTTCTTAATGAAAGAAGTTCTGTAATAACTGATTCTGATTACAATTTTCCCATTGTCTCTCATCAATTTTTATTGTTGGAAATGTTTAGAAAATGTTTTTTTCTCAGTGAAAAAGGAATGCACATACTTTGAGAAAAGACAGTTAATTTTTTTGATGAAAGATTAATTAGAAATGTTTGAGGAGAATGAACTGAGGTATGGAAAACCTGCTCTGTGAAAAAGAGTTGATAAAACTCAGTCTCAAATATTTACTCAAGAGAAGGATAAACCCAGCTTGGTCACTGTTCCTAGGTAGGTATATGGGAACAGATTTTGGCTTGCAGATGGATATTTAATACAGCAGAAAAAAAAGTAATGAAGTTCTATAGAAGGAAGCTGAAAAACAGGGATAAGCGGAATTCAGTCTAGAATAAAGAACAGATTTCTAGCAGTTAAGGCAACAGGAGTTAGCACTTTACCTCATGGGATTGTGGAGTCTGACTTCTAATCCTCATGAGGTAAAGTTGGCCAGGTGTTTCTATAGCATTAGTCAAAAGCTAGTAAAAATCTTCTGAACCCTCCACAGAGAATTTTATGCTCTCGCATCACTTTTATATACCACTCTTCAGTTAGTTTCCTCTAGTAACATTATGAAAAGAGGTACTTTATTCTGTCTGTTAATCACCTTTATACAACATTAATTTCTATCTCAAGTTGCTATGTTGCTAATACTTAAACACAAAGAAAGAAAACCAGAGAATGTAGGTATTATCGTATTAGTCTACTGACTGTGTGGGTGGCACTGGGTCCTGAACATTAACTGACTATGGCCATGTCTCCAGGCCAAGTGGCCCAGCACTGCAATCTTCAGTGACAGCTGGGAGTGCTCCTTGTGGCTCAATCAACATCTATGCTATCTGTAAGCATAAATGACTACGTTTCTTCTCTCACAGCTCCTGCTGAGACCCACAGTTCATGTGCTTTTACAAAAAGCAATTATCTCTTTACAAAAGGTTTTCTTTGGTGCCTGGATGCTGCTGAAACTGGTCTTTAACTCTCTTTTGCAAGCAGGTGACTAATTTGCAGCTCAAGCTACAAGAGGAATAGCCGTGACTGTCACGCACATTGCACACAGGGTCATTTCTATATGCATTTTCACAATCAGACTGACATCCTAGCAGTGGAAACTTCCTAACGGTCTGGTCTGAGTTAAGAACCCCCAAAACAAAACAAAAAACCCAGAACAAAACCTGTGAAATTTGATTTTAATAATTACTTTTTGCTTCAACTATTTGTGCTATGTTCTTTTTCAAAAGGTGATTACAGATGGAGATGCTAAGTGCTGTAGCTGATTTCAAGCTCAATTATGCCATGCAGTATGAATTCCCAAGGATTAGATAGGGAGCATTGTGAGTGATCCCTTTTGACACTTCAAAGGGAAAAAAAAATGTAACCAGTTATGCCACACTACTGTAAGGGTAAGGCCTTTGGGAAGGGAAATATTGAGAGGATGCAGAGGTAACAGAATCACATCTGTTCTGTAAGATAAAGGCTGGACAGGTCATCTGTACAGGAAGGAGACTCCTGAAACCTAGACTATGCAATCACTACACTGCTGTGTTTGCAGGCTCCAGCTGCTATTTCTTTCCATGCCCCATGACCACTGACAGCATCCAATTTGCTACTTACAACATTGAAACATCTGAAAAACATTTCACTTGTTTAAATGTGGGGACTTTGTGCTAGCACAGTTCATCATTTGCTGATAAGAACTAGCAAGACCAATAAAACCATCACTTGATGTAGTTTCTAGAAGCCTCAAGACTAGTATTTGATATTGGATCAAATTAGAAAAAAATAGGCTGTCCTTTTAGTACTTACTGAGGAGTAGTATACTGCTGGAGTCTGCAGAAAATGTAGTTTTAGAAGTCCTGACATTTCTGAACTTCATCATGCTGTAGCAGTGTAATAGGAAGTGCTAGTGTGAAGTGCTTGAAGCACAACTATGATATTAAACCTACATGTGCCTGTTCTGATCAATTACTGTGTTAAAATTATATAATATTTAGGATTAAAGAGACCACATAACCTCCAGAGTTCTCGTTTAATTCAGAGGGAAAGAAGAGACTTTCACCTATCTGAAGTGAAATACATAGCTGAATACCAGATTTTAGTTTATTCATAATAGTGTCTGGTTATGATATTGGACATAGCAGTGATAACCTCAGCAAACCATGCCCTGTGATCTTTGAAGACATATGCAGTCATCCTTCTGGATGGATGGTATTTAGCATTTTCCAGTGGGTGATGCAGAACCGAAAATAAGAAGTGCTACAGATAAAGTAGAAAGTAAAAAAAAAAAAAAAAAGAAAAAGAAAACTCATCTGCCAGTTTTATCCCTTACAAACCAAATGCAGATAGAAATAATATCCTGAGAAATTATTTTATCACCAGAGGAAAAAGGTCTGAGGAAACCTCTTTTTACATTACCACTGTGATTATTCTCCAATACAGTCAAAATTTAAATCACCACTTGATGTCACCATTGGTCTGTGCAGCTCTTCAAGAAATCTTTCTGAACATCGCAAACATATTAACTTCAATTAAAATATTTAGAGAGGTATTTTGAAATAATTCTTTATGAAGTTAAGTAATTACTGTATATTTGTTGCCCCTATTCAAAATACTGGAAGAGCAGGCTCACTGAACTTGGAGCACCATAAAATCCCTGTGAGTAGTCATTTGAAAAAGTGCTGAGTGTGCATGAAATCTGTCTATTTTAATAAGCAAATTTACAATAGCCTGCAGAGTAAATCTGGTCATTACAGTATGACTTATAAGCATTACTCCCATCTAACTGCACAATGAACAGTAAAGAGAACATATGAGTAGAAGAGAGAGTACCTCTAGAAACAAGAGATTAAGTACTACAAGGTTCTTAATAATAAATAAATAAAAATAATAAAGGTATAAGAAAGATCTTTGCAATCTCTCCTGAAAAAGTTGGGATCCTTTTCCTCAATTCAAGCATAAAGAAAAATATTCTGTGTTCAGATTTCCTTGTCTTCTAACAAGCATGATAAAGTTGACTTGCAGTGTGTTAATTCTAAACATCTGTTTGTTTATTTAGGGGTCTGAAGAGGAGCTTAGCAGCTCAGGCTGAGGAATAATTTTAGAGGAAGTTCACCATTTAAAAAATCTTGCTTGCCTTTAAAAGGTTGGGTTTTGGTAGTAGTTGCCACACTGTGAAACTAGAATTGTGTCTAAACTGAGTGGAACATATGCGCTGTGAAATCCTTAATCTGGACAATACCATAGGTAATGAGAACATTAAGTACAAGAGACCAAGTAGCACTCAGTGGGGCTGAACTTTCCAGCAGTTTGAAATGCCAGAATGCATGCTACTGCTCTCTCTTGGCATGAGTTTTATCGGTTCTTTATACAGATGCCTAGGACATGAATTCTTTTATTGATAGTTCTCCTAAACTTTAAGACTGTTAATTATTTTACATGTAAGCTAGGCATACTCTAAGGCTCCAAGCACTAGTCAAACCATGTGTTCAGTTAATACAATACATCCTTATTGCTTTATTTGGATACTTAGCAGGCTGCACATTCTCCCCTATGCAATACTGCAGCTGGCTTGTATATACCTGTACATCAAGAGGTCTATACAAGTATGATTTTAATGCATAAATTATTTTAGGCTACGTAATAAAAATAGTAATTCTAGGGTTTCAATCCATTTTCTATCTGCTCATCAGCCATAGGCTAATGCTGCCTATTTCTCCATTTGTACAGTTGCAATCACTACAGTAATTCTTTTTCAGATTTGGATAGCAATGACTTTGCTCACAGACCAAGAAAATGTTTTCCAGGGAAGTTTCCAAGCAACTCTAGAACTGGGTGCATGCTGAATATGTGAAATTTGCTTTGAAGTAAATGGAAATTTGAAGTGCTCAAGAATTACTAGTATTTCTCCTTTTGTAATGCTGAACAAATAAGCTAATTCTATCCAATTTCAAGCTCCTTTCAGCATAATAGTTTTAAAATTGCAGCTCAGAGTTTATCACTTGGCTCTCATTTCAATAAAGAGAGGCTAAAAAATCGAAATGGACAAGGGGCAGTAGGAATAAATTTAGTGAGCAAAATAAAAAATAAAAAAATGAAGTAGCAAGTACAAAGGAAATTCAGAGACAATTTGAAAATAGAGCTGACAGAAAAATGAAATAAAGATACAGCATAATACATACACATATCATGTAGTACACAGGACACACATAAACAGTCCTTTGGGAAAAAAAGTGTTTTTTTTCAGTCCAAAGTAAAATACTGTATGTCAATACATTGGCTTGTCTTTGATAAAAGAAAAAAAATGATACTTTCAAAAAAAAAGAAAAGAAAAATAATTACTATTTCATTGTATAGCCTAATATAACCTGTTATTGCATTAAATTAATAATATTAGTGTATTCTAAATAGTTTTATAAACTCAGAAAAAATAAACATTTAAAACCCATCATACTCCATAACTTTACATGTATTTTTTTCCTACATTTTTGTCATGCCCTTACTTGACATGACTTCATAGCATGGCAGAACAGGCCCAGTAATTCAGATAAATAAACCTGGTGTTTGGGAGGCAGTATCACAGATATGTTATATACTCTCATTTTTTTTACATTGTCCCCTGACAATGTTAAAAAAATGTCTGATTCTTAGGCACTTACTTTCAGTCTTTCCCCCCTGTCCCCCCGCATATTTCTTTCTCTCTATATATGTAGGTACATGTACATTTATGTATGGGTACATGTATTTATTTTTATGTGTTTATATAGACATATACATCCACATATAAAGAGTATTGGTAGTCACAGGGGGAAAGCTGCAATTCTTGTTTTTAATTCTTTTAAACAGATTTTTCATTGACTGATAATTCTTTTAGCAGTGTGAGCAAGACAGAAATTTATATCTTTTTGTCTGTGCAACAAAAGTGCACTGTGGAGAATGTGAATGTTTATGACTCTTAAGGAAAATAATTCTTCAGTGGTGAACAGGAAACAAGAACAACGACATGAAATCTGAACTAAGATTTTCCATTGTCAGCCACTCCAGCAAACACATCATTGTGAACTTCAGAGTTACTGACTGAGATGAGCATCTTCAGGATGGGTGCTTTTCATTGGAGATGAATCTTGTGCATTAGGGCAGCTTCCAAAGGACTCATGCCCCAAGCGTAAGCTGTGCTTAGCTGTAAAACTGGCACCCAGAACACTTCAGCATCTCCATTTGTACAGTAAAAGTATATTACACACACAAGGTGAATGCAGTATGACTTTTTTTGCACTCTGAGTTCTCTGAAAATGCATGACCTCTTTTGGGTGGCACCAAGGCCACACAAACATTAGTTCACCTGATGTATCCTTCCTCTCAAAGGTGAGCTAATAGATTGATGGAAAAGGAAGTGGGGAAATTGTTCACTTCTTTCAGTATCCTGTTACAATGCAAAGGCATATAAGTGAGTGTTAGGTTTTGTTTGCTGATGATGCTTCTAAATGGATTTAGTATTCTCCACTTCCACAGATATCCCTGACGTAACTTCCTACTATAGGGCAAGTTACACAATGATAACAGAGCCATCATCATAGGGCTGAACTGTAACTCAGATTATCCTTTTTCTAGCTATTTTCACCGTATTTACTTTTCAATTGAAAATTCTGGTGGGATCATTAAAATGAAGAGTGAAGCCAAGTGAAGAGTGAAGCCAAGTGAACTACACTACTTACTCTGTAAGCATTCATGTGAATCTAACACAGAATCTGCTTTGTCATTTGCTTTCTGTGAAGAGTCAGAAAACCTAATTTTAGTTGTACAAATGTTTGGGAAAAGCCAGTGTCAGTTTCAAGAGGTGTATGAAGAAAGGAAAAAAATCCTCTTTTCTGGAGGATTTTAAAAAACCTGAAATCTTGTTTCACTCTAGTTGAGAACAAGGAATGACCCAGCTCTTCTGATTCATAGTCTGCACGAGCGTTCCACTTGCAGCATACCTGTATATGCTGCTGGAAATAAATCAGGCCACAGAAGCATTTAAATTCGTCTTTGTCAGAGGCTGCCAAGACAGCGATAAGTTACAGAACAGCAAGGACATGCACACAGTATACTAAAGACAGAATCCAAGTGCCTAAATGGCATCCCTAACTCTTGTGAAGAAGGGATGCACTGACCCAGGAAACCTCAGGCCACACGCCAGCCCGAGAGGGTTGGCTATGTCACATGATACATCTTGTTCTTCAGGGTCCTGTTAATTAAGTACTTGTCACAGGAGCAGAGGCGGGTACTGGAAATGTAGATCGTTTTGTGAAATACGAAGTCAGGCAGGTAAGGGCATAAAAGATAAAGGTTGTTGCTATAGGCTCAGATCTTTACATGCAATCCCACAACAAACAAGTGATATGTTGGATGCAAGACTGACTAACACATGGCAGTTTGCCATGTATTGGAAGAATAAAAGGGTTGCGTAGGCAACACATCTGACATAAAATGGGAACACCAGAGGGCTGGGATGTCAAAAGCACTCCAAATTCTACTGTCTAGTGAGAAAAAGCATGAAATCGTATACTGAACAAAACCTGTGAATGGATATGGAAAGGAGCAAATCAAGGATTGTCAGTCCATTCCTTTACTCTTAGAACAATATTCTTAGTTCTTCAGGACATATTAGAAAGGTCTGTACAAGATGATTATTAGCAGCAACCACAATTACCTTGTTCAGAACATTTTACCAACCTTATGTGAGAATATTTAATGTGTATAGGTATGAGAAAGGATATTTGACAGAAGCTGGCTGAAAGGAAGAGACAAGACATGATTACTATTCAGCTGCCAGTAAGGACAGTAATGATAAGTGAAAATTAGTAACTCGGCTTCTGTGGAACTTCGAGCAGCAAAGCATTTTCTATATACTTCAAAACACAAGGGAAGGCTTTAAACATTCTGGATAGACTTGATCAATAAATCCAGTCTAAAAAGAATCTGACATCTGATAGTCACATACCCGGTCAGGCATGCCAACAGCAAAATGAAAACCATTGATTTGTTTGTCACCAGGCTTTGCCAGCTAGCAGATTTTTCTGAGCCTTAGATGTGAACAGATGATATTATACAGGGACCAAATAACTGAAAAGTGAATTTCAGCTGGGGACAATTTCTGTGAACAAGAAATGTTAGAGAATTCTCAGTGTACCACATGAGACGCAATGCTATCTGCTTTTTTTGTTTTTTTCCTGTGGAGCATCCTTTGGAAATTAAGATGACGATAATGTAAATCACTTCTGGTTGGATACAGGCCTTCCGGAAGTGATGCAAATATTTTCGCTGATTTTAAGGAGAGTTAAATTTACACTTTAATAGAGATTGTAATTACTGGCAAAGATTGCTTTGTCTTATCAGAGTAACATTAGACGTACCCTTATATGAACATCCCCAAGTGAACTTGCTGAGTATTTTAAACCATTTTTCTATTAGGAGGACATAGCTTTTACAGTGCTAGTACTTCAGTAGAAAGGACTCTGTAGGATATGAAATACTCAGCATTTTTAATAAAGCTCAGTGCATTGTTATTAGAGGTGGTAGTTCATTTAGATCTCAAACTCTTTTTGCAGGGCTTAAGGTAGTTTTACATTTACCCATGCTTTTTTTTTTCTTTTTTTTTTTTTTTCTTTTTCTTTGCCAGATAACTGTCAAATTTACAAGCTTTGTAAAGGAGCAACGGATGACACTTCTTTTGTGTCTTTGATAATCTGAAAACAGGGTTTCTTAACATGTGGCGTTAGCTTTCTTTATATGACTTCAGTCTTTACCATACAATTCATTTATCCCTTCAAGCCCATGCTAATAAACTATTTACAGAAAGCTTTCACGAGTGCATCTGAAATGTCACTATTTCTTTTACCTCTGTTATCCACACACCGTGCATCACATGATCTTTGCCTTGAGTCCAATCTCTGCAAAGCAACTTAGCAGCAGTGATACTACGTAGTTGTTTCTGACTACTTACCAGCTAGGACAGCCTTTCTGGGGTAGAAGCAAAAGGGGATAGTGTTTTAAAGGTGACCTGTGGCATAAATATGACAACTGATGAAGAACTGTGATATTGCCTGATGTAAAAGAGGACAATGTGAAGGGATCCCTCCTTTATGTAGATGATGATAGTTGTTGGTGTTCTTTTTGCTCTTATTGGTCTCTAGTTTTTCCCAGGAGCTTTTCTTTAGCTTTGAATTGGGCATGGACTATGCAGGAATAGAGTTTATTTTGCTTTGGACCAGAATGCTGTAACAGTGAGTGGAAGGAAAATACAGAAGAGAAAGGATATGTGGAATTTCTGTCGCTTCAAAACAATTGGTCTTCAGGAGAGGTATCATTGTGAACATCAGAGGGTGAAGATATTGTAGATAATGGAAAGAAAGTAAATAGTATTGTGAACAGGAGAAGAGTCTGGGAGAGCACTTATGGTTAAGGAGCTAAGGTGGTAGCTGTTAAAAGTTACAAGCTGCTGATGAACAAGGTTAGTCTATCCCTATGTGTATAGGGAAGGTAGGGAATGTTTCCTGCATCTTTTCCTTTTATTATCTTTTATTTTCCTTTTATTAACTTCAGAAATATAAACCCCAATGACAACCATACTTAAAAAACCCCACATATCTAATTACTGTCTTGTAAATAAATACAAAAAACTTTTTCAAAGTGAAATGTTAATTTTAATGCAACATGAAACAGACGATCTACATACTGGATTGCACTCCTATTTCATTATATCCAACTACATCTTAAGTATTGTTTTATAGTGTTTCCTTCTCTGAATCTTAATAGTATTTGATTATAACTCTTAACAGGTATATTTTATGGATTTGTGTCAATTTTGATCAACAACCGGAGAAACCAGTATGTCTGCTAAACTGAACTTCTGTGTAAATAGCTTGAGATTTGAGGACAGCTATCACTTCCATTCTCCCTGTCAAGCTAGAGTACTATCTTTAGTGTTAGATGAAGTACTTCAAAATATAAGAATTGGTTTCCTAGATTAACTTTTTCAATTGTTAACTACATTTCACTGGAATATTCCTCTTGCTCCTCACTTCACACTTAATATCACTTCCACTTGTTTCACTCTCCTTACATCTTGGTTTGCAAGGCACTTCCTACCATAAATCTGTTCCCTGAGTTGACTTTTAAGGACTGTGATCAAGTCCCCTATAATCCTTCTGTTGTTATGTACAATATTCTTGAACCTTTAATCCAAAGGCAAGTCCCTGAAGATCTAAATGGATCTTGCAGCTTTTTTTCTAGATGTTTTTTATTTTTATTGAGAACAGGAGGCTGTGACTGTATATCCTATTAACGATCTTTGTCGTGTCCTATGTATTACATCCATGAAGTATATGTAATGTAACCATACATCCTGTGCTTGATCAGCCAAGACTCTGAGTCTTATTTGAATGTCAGCCCTAGGAAACTTAAATATTAAACATACACTTAATGTAATTATGGAAACCAGCCTCCCAGTTTTCTGTAGTTGCTGTTAAATTCCTTTAAAACTAACCATGAATTTTAAACCTGTTTTTTTCTGTGATCATGAAAACTTGCAATTGATACCTGAGATTCAAACGGAGTACTGAAATTCTTTTCTGCTTTGGTTTTAGTTCAGCTACATTTGAGTATCTGGTGTTAAGATTATATTTGAAGTCCAAAACTGTAATTCCTTTTAAAATTCAAGTATGTTCTAACAATGCTATAGAAAAAGATGAAACTGAGCAACTAACACTATCCTTCCTCATTGTGGGGGAGTCTAAAATAGATATGAGAATGGCACTTACTCTGTAATACTTGCAAGAAATGGTATGACACCAAGAACAGTAATTAGGAAGAGGTGGTGTAGAAGTCATGTCAAGATGAGTGGACCGTATTCATTTGGAAGAATAAAATATGTTACAGAAAAAAGCAATCCAGCAAAAGGCTATAGGAACTTATTAAGGGAAAATTGCTAGAGGGATCTAAATAATGAAGAGAGGTAAAATCCAATACTAGTATAGTGCATGGTCTTCTTACAGTTTGTCTTTTAGATTCTTTGGAAACTAATGATTATACTTTCTGGAAGTGGATCAATCACCCCCAAGGCAAACTATTGTACATGAAGAAAACCATTCAGTGAGCAGCTGCAGTAGGAATATAGACTACTCTTTTCTATGCTAATCATTTTAATTGGACTATATATTTTCCTCAATATTGCATTTTCCCTCTGACTTCCCATTGCATTTTCATTTTATTCATTATTTCTCGACCATCATTAGTAGGGAAAGAAATTTTTTGAAGATGTGTTCTGGCATAACTTCAGAGATAAAGTGTCCATTTTGTTTTCATAAGGATTATAAGTAAGTCAGCTCTGTAAACAAGCAAGCTTGGCAAAGCAACTTTGCTATGGCTAGGCTATATTTTCCCTGCTCCCTGAAATATCAGGATCCCATCTACACTGATAGGAATGCTGAACTGGAGCTGATGGGTTGGGAGTGCTCCATGTTGCTTGCTGATCTCTCTGGATTTTTAGCAAGGAACACATGAACAGTGGGGTCAGAAGATGATACTGTAATGGAAAAAGCAGTAATATTTCCCCAGTTAACGTCATATTAAGGAAACCAGTTACAACTCTAAGCTAGTTAACACTGAAGAATTTCAATACATTTTCCATGGAAGCTGGTGAAACTCTTGCTCGCTTCAGTTTGTGAATCAGATTCAGAATCAGGACTTTTAGCATGTAACACATTGCAGTCACACAACTCATTTTTTAGTTTACTGAGCTATGGTAAATTCCTTTAATCTTTCATCACAATTGGGTTCTCATTAAGAAATGATGCTATATTTGTTTTAACTGAAAACAATATTTTGATGTGCCTGTGGTGAGAACAGTAGTTGTATAAAATTGGTCCTTTTTAACAGCCCTGCTGTTCTGTGCTGTATCATGTAATGAAATAAAATTTCAGTTTTATTGAAAGTCACTGTATTCCTGGTTTTCTTGTTCTGACTACTTTACCTCTTTATGCTGAAAAGATAAAGAAAGAAAAACTGTATCTATATTTTAAGCAGATTATGCATTTCTTAAGATCTGTTGAAATTCAGATGGAGCTTTCTAATTCACATTAATTGCATCGATTAAAACACTTAGAAGGATCACAAATCATTAGCTACATGTACCAGACTACTCAACAAATTTCTAAGTAATGCAGATCAGCACATCTTTAGTCAAAATGTCAAGAAAAATACCAAACCTGATGTACTAAAAACAATTCTTACAAAAAATTCTTGCATAATACATCACATCTACTCTACAATAAAATCATTAACCACTGTTCTGTTCCTCTGCTCTGAAGTGTAAATCACACATAATGCTGACTTACTTTAAGTCAGTTTGCATATAAAGTGGAAAAAAAGATTTAATGAAAGTCTATTGAGAATGAAAATAAACTCCTATCTATATCATTACTCATTTGATAGAATGCATATATGTTGTAAGGCTACATAAAATGTGAAACCAAGGTGATAGATCTATCTAGGAATGACTTCTTATGATCTGCTTTTTATTTTATGTACATAGTGAAATACAAGGTTTGCAAAACTCCTTGTTTTAAGATAATTTTGAAAGTATGCTTCTTCACTAAAATAAAACACAGCTTTCATTTATCCTGACAATGTTGGCTCAGTAATATGGAATCCTAGTTTCAGTAAGAATGCATTGGTTTCACTGTAAAAAAAGTTTTCTTTGGAATCAGCCCTGGAGAAACATATTGGTTTCAGCTAAAATATATTGCCATACTTTCACTAAAACATACAGACATTATAAAACTGTATATTGGTTTCAGTAAAATGTATTCCTTCCAATGGATTCATGAGGCTTTCTGCAATAATATATTGATTTCATTAAAATGTGTTGCTTGAGATAAACAAAAATTCAGTTAAAATGCATTGGTTTCTGTTAAAGCTCATTGACTGAAGTGAAGAATATTATACACTGGTTTTGGGCAGCCTCAGGGTCTTTTAAACAGTGAGTGGAGAAGTACATATCAGTAATTGTGAAGGTAATTGAAAACAAAGTCTATTCTGTAATATCTAAAGATGTAAATATGCTAAATAAATTAGATTTTTATATCTCCATCCCACTTGCATCTGTTGCTAAGCATACAGAAAAAAAGTCATACAGAAAAAGTATGACATTCTTTATTGTGATGAATACCCTTGTAATCAGGTGTGTGGTGTAGGCTGTAATATTTTTCAACCTGTTTAGTAATAATTTGTTTTCACATGGCCAGTTTTTGACCAGTTTGCTTTAAATCAAGTTCAGCATTTTCCTGCTTCATTGACAACAGGCTCTTTCTGCCTTTTCAGCATTGCCAGGCATTCAATGACAATGGCATTCATATATATTATGAAGCTCTCTTATTGCCAGGCTACTAAATTAGGAACAATATATTTGATTGCTGTGACACTTTTTTTAAGAAGGGTTGTATTTTTCAATATTTTTGAGTAATTTTACATTTTGCTTGTGATCCCAATAACTTAATGAAACTGTGAAATATTCCTGAATATAGCTGAACAATGCTTGTTACACGGAGGAGATAGCTTTGGAGCATTATGCTTTCCCTACACTGATGTAGAATTTACAGACAAAATGTGTTTAAGTATATCTGAAGTGTAAATAATACAAATAAAGTTTCAGCTACTCAAAATTACTTCTGTAATTCAGCAGAAGAAAGTAGGAATGACCATATTAGGCTGAACAACTACTCTATCTTTCATTAGCTCTGTCTCCAACAGCAGGCAGTGACAAATGCTTGGACACCGCTAGAAGAACAGCCTCCAACACGTCATGCATAACAGACTTCCTAAGGGGATGATGATCTTTTTTTTTGATGTTTCTTTGTGGATTTCCTCCATGATTTTGTACAAATTCTGCTGTAAAAACTGCATTCACAGCACCCAGTGGCAAAGAGTTCCACAGCTGATCTCCACCCCACGCAGGGAAGTCTCTTTTTGGATGTTGGCTTGAACTTGCAGCTTGTAGTTTTCATATTTACTCATGTGTCCTATAGCGGAAGAGATAATGAAGAATCATTATTTTTTTCCCCTGCTACTCACAGTTTTGCAGATTCCTGCCACATATGGCTTTAGCTGTCCTTTTTCTAGGAAGAAGAGAACTATTTTATTTAGACATTCCTCATATGAAGGTTATTTCATAGGTCTAGTTTTACTTGTTGCTCTGCATTTTTTGTTTCTACTACATCTTTTTTGGTGATGTGAGGACCAGAACTGCACATTGCACTTAAAAGGCATTGGCACCATAGGTTTGCCTAGTATCTTAGCAAATTCTTTCATTTTTTTTCTTATGTAAACCCAGTCTCATGCTTCTTGAAAAGAGATGAACCTACCTCTGAGTTTTCCAAATGTATTTTATTTTCAAATCCTTTCTCTCATGCTGCTTCACAACACTGTAGTACTACTGTAAACATTTAGATTTTAGGTATCTCTTTTCATCATTCTTGGTGGAACCAGAAAAATAAGATCTCATGCTGTGGTAAAAATGTTCCGGCTGCCTATCTGAAAGATAATAGTTTTTGTCCTGTTCAAATTTGCTGCAGCAAAATGATGGAACTGATTGTTTCATGCATCAATTCAGTTTATCAACACTTTTATGCATTGATGTCAAGGGTCAGCAACTCACGCTGTAAGAAAGAGTCTTTTGCTAGCCTTCTCAAAAGGACGGGTCAATACTTGCTGCTCTTAATTCCCGGGACCCTGGTTTGGTAGCAAGGTTTTGGAGACTGGGAAGCGCAATGCATAACTTCTGAGAGGAAACCACTATATGTGTAGATGATATCAGAAGAGATTTTCCGAGTGGTGGATCACATGAGATCCATGAAGGCAGACTGAACTGACTGAATTGACAAGACGAACATTATTAGTAGCAGAGCAAAAGCAGTGCCTGGAAAGAGCAGTGCTGAAGGGTGGCAATTTCTGGCGCAGTATGATTGTCACCGGACCCGCTGCTTGCTGTGCCATCACCTATGCAGGCACCATCCCAGTGGTAAGCAATTCTCATTGCAAGTTTCACAGAAGCTTAACTGTTGTCAGTGTTGACCTACACAACTGTGCTGCAGTCTCCTTGTGATTATTTTACCTATTGATAAAATGTATTTCTTATATCTATTAATATATTATTGAAATGTTGATCTAAACTACTCTGATCTAAATATTCATGGCTAACCAACAGGTTGCATCTTGTCTTAATGTCAAGATGCATACCTCTGTTTAAGAAAGTTAAAGCTTTCATCAGAACCCGGGGTTTTTCCCAATAAATAAAAGATGATACTCCAATGTTTTATAGACTGTTTAGCTGAGCGGAAATTAGAGGGCTAAAGTGCGGAAATTAGAGGGCTAAAGTACAGAAATACACACAAGATATTTTCCCTATAAAAACTACTTTTGCCAGGCTGATCAGCCCTCATTCCCAAATCTTTCTTAAAGCCCACCTTGCTGATCAACCCAGAATTAATAATTCCTAGAACATCAGATGCACTAAAATCTCTCGACCCAGAGCAGCTTTTCTTTTATGAAAGCTTTACAGGTAACTGCTTTCAAGTGTATCTACAATTTTACTTTGAATGAGAATACATTTATACCAGAACCTTGCTATTTTCCTAGTAGCTAAATGTTCTTAGACATTTTTTACACTGCTTCTCATTGTTGAAGAGTATATGACACTAAATCAGCATGAGGATCTCTAAAATTGTTTGCATGGCAGGTGTTCATATAATTAGCGTAGCAGTGTCAGAGTTGATACTATCTCTGTATAGACATCCTTGAAGCTAGAATTTATATTTTACTGAGGTGAAATTATTAGCAACTGTAAAATTGTCCTTTAAAATTGATGGAAATAGAACCTCCAAAGCAAGTTCAGATAAAGCAAGTTGTAATCAAATCCATTTCTGTCTGTACAAAATTTTAAACAGCATGCTTTAAGACCCTGTTTGTATGTTGTTTCATTACTTAGAAAGTTCAGAGCTCTGTTTTTGTTGGTAGGATATGAAGAACATACAACTTTAAGGAAGGGACTGGAACTGGAAAGTAAAATTTAACAACCAAAATGATAATTCTTTCATGTTATTTTATGAAAGTCCTTCAGCAAATAGACAGTTGCCGGACAAGTTAAAGTATAGGAACTACTTAAAATATCAAGTTCATTCAATCCTACAGTTGTTTTTTAACATGAACTAGTTTGACAGCTTTTAATTAGTTGTGACATCTCCTAAAAGAAAAACCCCCAAGGTCTAAACAGCTGGTGGGTAGCTCAGTGGGATGTAGAATTTGTAAACTAAGACATAAAAAGAAAGGATAGAAAATTAAATACTGCAATATACTCTTTCCTTGAACAGTCATTCAGTTTTCAGCACCACAGCAAAATGGCCTTATAGAAATAAGGAGATTCAATAATAATCTTTAAAGGGCTGGAGGAAAACAGATTCTTCAGAGAAAAGAAAGGATTAAACATAGAGTAATTGAATTAGGGAAATTGGAAAAAAGAAGTTTAGAAAAGTAGGAGACACATTAAGGGTAACCAGTCATGTATGTTATATACCTCTTTGCTAACAATAAAAAATACATTCAACCAAATCAAGGAAAAGCATTAAAAAAAAAAAAAAAAAAAAAAAAAAAAGCAAGCTCATTCTGGAAATATATTTAATGAATCACAGTTAATCTTATAAAATTCTGTGCTCTGAGACATGCTGAAGGAAATAGCATTGCATGACTCAAATGATAAGTATTAATAGAGTAAGTCTGAACACAAATTTCCTTTTCAGTTTGTATGCAAGGCTATAAACAGGAAGGGCTTCCTGTCCATGGTCTAGGATCAACCACACCACCAACTGAAGAAGAGAGTTTTGTCTTGTGGTATAGGATCTCACAGTGGGTCAACTGTACCATACTTGCACGTCTCTTGCTCCCCCTCCATGTGAAGCTTTCATATGACCGCTGCTATGCACAAACACACTGCAGTACAAGTTTATAGATCAAGCCTAGTGCCTGCTAATTCTTATCTAAGAAAAATAAAAGCACGCAGATGTAAAAGAGCTTTATTAATAATTGTTAAAATGTCCCCCAAGGAGCAACTTCTGTGTGTAGAACCCCACTGCAGAGAAGAAAAACCTGAAACTTCACAGGGACATTAGGTGTCTTTAGCCCTGGAGAAAGCATGAAGTCCAGTTGTGGGGCACTGAGAGAGAAGTCGAGCAAGAGCCACGTTGTGCAGCACAGTCAGTGGTGTATGGGAAAAATGACTGTGCCAGATAAGAGTTTTTAATGACAGATACTGAGAGATAAGAAAAGTATGATAAAATTATTATTATTTATGCAATAATAATAATAATAATAATAATAATAATAATAGTAATGATGTAGCCCTTAAAAATTGAAACAACCTCCCCTCTGTCAAGTGAGAAGCTCAGCAAAAACATTATATTTCTTCATTGAATGTTCACAGATTCTATTTACTGTAAAGTACTCTACTTATATTTCTCCCTGGCTACATTTAAACTTTTCCTTGGAGTCTTTGGACAGCTTTTATCTGAAGAAGTAAAACAGAATACCCCTTTTCCTGCTGAGGGGATTCCTATACTGCAGTGAAATCATTAACCATAATGCACTGTTAGTCATTTCACACCTGGATGTCTTAAACAGAGGGTGAATTAAATCATATTTTCACATCAACTGCTGGTATTTACATTTCAGTGCTGCTGAAATATGAAGACTGAATACATTTGCACTCTCTGTTATCCACTGACTGAATGACATATATTTGCCTCAGAAAAAAACAGTCTGGATTACAATTCCACTCTCTTAAAAATCTCTCCCACAAGCCCCTAGTCAGTGTTTCAAATGCTAGCAGTTCATCTGAAAGAACAACTGCTTACTTGGGTAAACTGTAGTAGATGACTGGTCTCTGTAGTATTCCAGTGAAAAGGGCATAAACAGTTTAAGAATACCAGATAGTATTTATTGGAAAATGTACTTGATTTCCCTTTTTTTCGCCACTGAAAAAGAGGATGTACTATTTTATATTAAAGAAGTTTATTTGGTGATCAGTGTTTCTCATTAAATAGTAAATCATAGTATATGCAATATTATTTTTTCATCCAAAACAATATTCACAATCTCATTTTAAGAACAGTACATTTTAGCAAAGCTTTTGACACTTTCTTTCACAGTAACCTTCTGAACAATGCTGAGACAATTGGTGGAAGTGTCAGACTCAAAGAGTTTTGGTAAATGGGGCAACATCTGGGTGGTGGCCAGTCACTGTTGGTGCTCCCCAGGGCCCATTGTGAGGGCTGGTTCTCTTAAATATTTTTCTGGGCAGAGGAGTTGGGTGCACATTAAGCAAGTTTGCCCATGATACTAAATTAGGAGGACCCATTTATTCCCTAGAGGGTATAGAGGCTTCACCAGAGAGATGAGACCTTGATAGAGTAGAGCATGGGACAAATTTAACAAGGAAAAATGTCAGATTCTGCACCTGGGACAGTGTAATCTGATAGATGTACTTGAAGACTGTGGGGCAGGAGGACAAAGTACAGCCCTGCAGAAAGGGGTCTGGACGTTTTGATTGAAGTTCAATATGAGTCAATGATGTGCCTTGGCAGCCAAAAGGGCCAACCCTTTCCTGGGGTGCATTAAGCACAGTATAGCTAAGTGTCAAAAGAAGTGATTGTCCCACTGTACTCAGCATTGGTGTGGCCTCACCTCAAGTACTGTGTGCTGTTTAGGGCTCTGCAATATAAGGATATAGAAATATTAGAATATGTCCAAATGAGAGCAAGAAAGATGGTGAAAGTACTAAAGGTCAAGACTTATTAGGAGTGGATAAGAATACTTTGTTTGTTCAGTTTAGAAAAGAGGAGACTGAGAGGTGACCTTACTGCTGTCTACAACTTCTGTGTGAGGGGGAGCAGAGAGTGAGGTGCTGTGGTTACCAGTGGGTGGAAAGTTGAGTATGAGCAATCAGTGTGTGCTTGCAGCCCAGAAAGCCAACCGTATCCTGGGCTGCATCAAAAGCAGCTTGGTCAGCAGGTCAAGGAAGGTGATTCTGCCCTTCTGCTCTGCTCTGGTGAGACCCCACCTGGAGTACTGCACCCAGCTCTGGAGTCCTCAGTACAGAACAGACAGACCTGTTGGAGTGAGTCCAGAGGAGAGCCACAAAAATGTCCAGAGGGATGGAACACCTCTCCCACAAAGAAAGACTGAGACAGTTGGGGTTGCTCAGCCTGGAGAAGAGAAGGCTCCAGGGACACATTATTGTGTCCTTTCAATACTTCAAGGGGGCTTATAAGAAAGATGGCAACAGACATTTTAGTAGGGCCTGTAGTGACAGGACAAGGGGTAACGGTTTTAAACTAAAGGAGGTTTTAAACTAACTAGATTCAGACTAGACATAAAGAAGAAATTTTTCATGATAAGGCTGGTGGAACACTAGAACAGGCTGCCCAGAGAGGTGGTAGATGCGCCATACCTGGAAACAGTCAAGGTCAGGTTGGATGGGGCTCTGAGCAACCTGATCTAGTTGAATATGTTCCTGTTCATTGCAGGTGGGAGGACTAGGTGACCTTTAAAGGATTCTGTGTTCTCTTCCCTCTGATGTCTGCTGATAGGATATGAGGAAATGGCTTAAACCTGTGTGAAGGGAAGTTCAGGTTGAATATTAGGAAATTTCTTTACTGAGAGAGTGGTTAAGCACTTGAACAAATGGTCACAGTCTTAAGCCTGCCGGTGTTCAATAAGTGTTTGGACAATACTCTTAGATATACGGTTTAAACTTCTAGGTTGCCCTGCGTGGAGTCAAGAGTTGAACTTGATGATCCTCACGGGTCCCTTCCAGCTCAGGGTATTCTGTGGTTCTGTGATTCTAATTTACCTGGAAATCAAGGTATGCATATGGATCTTCTTTCTTCAAGCATATAATTATAATCCAGATTTACAAAAATTTCTGAAATAATTTGCAACCTCATTTACCTTTCTCCACACAACCATTTATCTTTGGATGTGAATAAACACACATATTCCATCCACACTTCTATGTTTTGAAGAGAGATCCAAGTTGTGAGATGCTGCTTAATGTCTTAAACTGATTGATTTTCTGAAATATTTAATATCTGCTCTTAAAATATTTACCTTACGTTGTGAACAGTGTCACGCTGAGTAGCCAAAAATATTCACTCTTCTTTTTGATGTCAAAGAGCAACCTTTTTGTGTTGCACTGAAAAGCATGACTATTTCAGAACAAATAAAATAGGAAAGAAAACAAGTATAGCATGAAATGTTTATTTCTCTTATGACTTTTAAAAAAATGATAAGTACTCCTTTTCATGTGTATTTAGTTCAGTAATATGAAATTTTTTCTTTAAAAAGATAAAAGATCACAGTAAAATGGTTTAACTACAATAGGTTTTTTCTGCCAAAAAATATTTTATGAACATTTTTCTGATCAGTCCTAAACAAGTCTTTCATTTTACACCAAGTAATGTCTGGTAGACTTAATGAAATGAATTCTTCATGGCTATTATAAGGGCACAGCAAGGACATTTATTCTTCTGGTTGTTATATGGCTGCATAAACCTGAATCTCTGCTCAACTGCTGTTTTTATAGTTAGTGTAGACATAAAGAAGGGGAACAAAGGCTTAAAAGCACAGTTGTGCTCTGCACTGTGTGCTGTCCGCTGACCTGTGTTGACTCCTGGTGTCTATTAGGAAGCTCTAGTGCCACCCTGCTTTACGATTTGGTCTCATGGTCTCCCTGATGGGCTTGGGAAACAGAGACTCACCCATTTAATGCATTCTACCTTGCAACATCTGTTCTTATTTATGTACCTCTACAGATCTCAGCCATGGGGAAACCTTCACCAGCAGTAACCTCAGAATAGCAGGTTGGGGTCCCTGGTCAATAATTTCAGTAGTATTAGGCAATTCCAAACCAAAGTATTAGGGAAGAATGTATCTAGCATTTTTTAAATGGGGGTTATTTTCAAATAGGAAATGAAAGCACAACAATAAAATGCAAAAAAAAATTCCCATAAAACCCTGGATTGGAGCCTGCTGCTGACTTTACACTAGCGTATGCTGACTTTACACTAACGTACAAAGTGTATTGAAATATTAATGTGGGATTAGGTGATACAAATAATAGGTCATGTTGGAAAAGATTAAAGAGATCACAGGACATGTCTATTGAATTTTTTGGCTTAATAGCTGTGGTTGTAATTTAAAAGCCTTAACTGTGAGGTACAGGCATACATGGAAGGTCTATTTATCCATTTTTGTCTTAGGCATGGCAACGACCCCTGAGGAAATTCTTATAATCTACATCTGAGTAATTTTTAATGATATATATATAAAAATATAATTTCTTAAGATCTAAAAATAACATATCTATATATTTTGATTTAAAATCTAGTGTTTTCTAAGTAAATAAAAAAAGTTTGGTCAAGTAGGACATTGTGACTCATTTTACATGCATTTCACTAATAGGAGAAACATAAATGACTCAGAAATCCAAGGGAGTAATTTCTTTGTTCTGCTGAACTAACACTGCCAAGATGCTGAAAGCTGGATAGGTACAAATAATCTTCCTTATTCTTCTTTTATAAGTTACACTAAAGCCTTTTGTGTAGGTGAGTTTCTACTTCATTTTTAAGAACATTTATTGCTAATAATTACCCCAAACCTGTTCAATTACCCACACCTTTCAAAAATCACTTCAGCATCTGTTTACTTTCTCAGACGTCCCCTCCTTCTCATTCTCATCAAGGCAAACCAAACACTGCACTAAAAATTTCTCTCTGTCATTCAGAGAAGGAACACATGGAGTTGAAAAGACTAGATAGTCAGTTGCAGTGACAATCAGTTTTATATTCCTGCCTCGGCACCCTGGCATGCAGTTGTGTTCACTGATCTGGTACTGCAATTTTGTTTCTCCTTTGCCTGCCCACAGTAGCACCAGCTGGAACTAACACAATCAGCTGCTGTGTGCAGCTCTGCTTTTGAATACACGATGCACTACGAAAATAAATGAAGTGATACTCTAAACTTTTTGGTCTATATAACCCAGAATGTGAAACCACAGCCATATTGATACATTCACCTATTATAACATTCAAGCTTTGCTGCCCCTCATCAGTCTCTGAACAGTCTATTTCCATGGCCATTCAAAAGGTTAAGAGCTGGGATGGATTCAGTGGTTTAAAATACTTATTAAGATCTAGGAACTCTATTGAAACTGCCATGCTGCCTAACTGCTATAAACTATCACAGTGTGCTCTACAAACACTTTTTGTATTTCAGTAGAACCACCAAAACTGAACTAGTCATGTATTTTAAAAACAATTAACACCCTTGCATTCTCCTGTCTGAAGGGCCAGTCTTTAAATGCCACAACAATATCTCTGTATTTAAAATCACATTAAGGAATAAGCTTTATGGGATTCAGCAAATGTGGAATTAAGGCTTTTGGATGAGTTTATTTTAACCTGTAAACATAAACATATGAATCTTTTCACAAGATTGCACACTGTTTTTTGTATAAGACCATATTTCAGCAGGGAATAAATGGGGGAGGTAATAAACAGGTAAAATTTCGAGTTGGTTATCTAATTGCCTTCAGTGCATGGGCTGGTCTCTTCAGCACTGAGACTTTCCTGACACCTTCTCCAAGCATATGCCTTTTGGTTGCTTTTTGACATTGATCGGTGTTTAATTCTCCACTTTCTGTCTGCATGAGCTTGATCCAAAGGTACAGTGCATCCCAAGCACCATTCAGGAAAAGTGACTACAAAATGGATTGTTCTACATTTTACCTTATGTACAACACCAAAGTCAATGTGCTCTTGTGTCCTGATAATTCTAGTCTTATGACTTCATCCCAAGTTCCTGAATTCTCTTTACCATTGTCTTTCCTATTTATCATTCTGCCACTGTCCAATTTTGTATAACTGATTTTTTTTTCTTTGCTTCTGTCATCTTAAATTTCCTTGTCCATTACCCTTACAGCAGCCCCATGATCTTATTCTGGTGCTTTTCACTAAGCTTTGTGTTTAGAGAGTAAGGGAGACAGCAACCTGGCTACTTCTTCTTGCATTTGTGTCGTTCCTGGAACCTGTAGAGATTTGTATGTCAGAGAAGCTCTGATCAGTTCTTGTCCTCAGGAAGGAAACTCTGCAGGACACTGAATAAAAAATTAGTTAGGTTTACCTCTAAGAGCCATAAGATGCAACTTATTTGAGGTAAACAGAATCTTATAAAAAGGTAACTGCCAAATGGCTGGGTTTGTAGTAACTTTTCAGGTAATGTTTTGCAGGACATTTGCAGGACAAGATGTATCTCTGAATGGATTCCATTGCAAGGCTGTCAGTGTCTGCAGCCTAAACACGAAGGTGCTGGCACTTCTCTCTCTTTAATATTTTTAATGTGAGTAAAACATATTTTGCTTGTGATTCATTCTGAGAAATAGCCAAGTTGTCTAAGCCAAAAACCTGCTTTAATCTACTTCCAAGATCAATTAAAAATGTGTCCTCAGGCAAACACATGGCATGGAAAATGTCTGCCTTGAGGAATTAAAATTCAGTTATAAGCAATGGGAAAGAGGATTAAAAAATAGTGTATATGAGGGTGACGGTAATATCATTTCTGTCCATGATATTACAGAACTCTTTAAGTGAGACAAAGTTAGTATTGGTGCAAAAGGCCCGACTGCACTTTCTATTACCTGTAGTGAATTTAGCTTTCTCTCCCATATATGCATTTTGCACATTCAGTCATATCTGGAAACTCATACTAAACCCAGTGCCCTCTGTGAGGTTTGCCTGTGTAAGCCCCAGGTAAAGACCATTGAAAAAATTTTGTGCAGTAAGAACTTTAAATGTCAAGGTTTTGTCTCACAGTTTCTTGATTTCATACAGTTTATGTGTATGAATTAAGAACAACACAGAAAAAACTTTGCCAAAGTGCACTTCTCCACACACCGCTGTTTGATAGCCAGCCATTGCCACCAATCAAAGCATATTATCTCTGAGTTTTTGCCTGTGACTTGTCTTGGAAGTTGCTAATCTGTCCATGTGATATGTACATGAGGACATACCCGTTCTCAACTGACTGACAGATGAAACAATTTTTATTTTTTAAAAAAATCTAAGGCAAGATTTAAATGCCTCAACAATTTACAGATAGGAAAAAACCTACTGTTGAAAAGGAACAGAAATATTTTGGATATTTTTTCAGATGAAGAAACTTCTGCTTAGCTGCTATCACTAGCACCTTGAAAATGTAGCTTTTCCACTTTTAAGTGTTCTCCTCAGAAAGCTTGCATGAGGTTTACTTTTTTTGGTAACTCAAAGTGGAAATTTCTGCAGAAGTTGGCAGTAGCTTGAATGGCCATTCTATTGCCATAGGCCATAGAAACCACAGCCATAGGCAGCAAAAACTACACTATAAACTACTGTTGCTGCTGCAGAAACTTCAGAGCTGAGAGAAATAAAGGACTCATTCAAAAGCATATTCTTATCCTCATATTATGTACATACCTTACCATACACCATTTAGCTGTGGAGAAAGCACAGATCCTCTATAATGTTGTACAGGTGATGTTATTACCATGTATTCCCCTAAGAAACCAGCTTCAGTTTCACTGTGTACAAAATATATTTCTCCAGGTGATTTTTTTTATCCAGATGGCTAAATATTTGACCTTCTGTTTGTTGGGGCCATTGGTGTAGGTCTGCATCGGTAACCTAAACATCATCATAGCAGAGCTTGAATATGGGTAGTATGCAACAATCTGTCCCCTGGCACAGCATTGTCTTGTGTCAGTTAGCACCTTCCCTGGCATTGCAGAAATTTCTTTGTGGATAACTGAGGCCAGGGATCGTTTATGATAGACAGTATGAAAAAAGTCAAACTATTTGGGAAGGCAAGAGCCTTTAGCTGCCCAGGTGAGTACCATTTGCCATCAAGGCCAGCGAACAGGGGCCGCGTTGGTTTAGTGTCAGTCACAGGCGCTGCTGGGGCAGAAACCGAAGGACAGCAGGAAATAGTGCTCTAACTTGATCATGAAGAGAAACACTAAAATATCTGTTGGAAACTAGCAGATTCAGAAGTAAGATTTCTCCATGCATGTCATAATACAGCATTTGGTTCAAATCTCAGGAAGTGTAAAAAGCTAAACATGACTGTATTGCTTTAGGCTAATGGTGTAGCTGGCCCTGTGCCATGCCTCAGACAGTAACTGACAGTAGAAATGTAGGAAAGAGTGGAAGAACAGGGAGAGCAAGGTGTGAATGAGGGACTGTCTGAGCCAGAACCCGGTGTTCAAACATGACAGTCCTTCCAGCAGAGATCCCCAGTCACCTGTGTGATTCTCTTAGCAAGGTCACCACCTGGTTTTAAATAGCATGTCCTACAAAAGTAAAAACATAATATTGTCTAAAACTTCTTCCAAAAGAAAACAAACAAAGCAACCAACCAATCAAGAATAACAAGTGAATTGCTCTCCTGTCATTAATGTACCTCAAAGTACTTTATATAATTAAAGGAAATGTCTCCTAGACCCCTTTATAGGCTTAGACTGTAGGTATTTTCATAGTAGTTTCCATAACTTCCTCTGCTACATTTCAAAACTGGACATCTCCTTCTGCAGTAGCTGGATTTTTATTGCACACTGGATAACCTAGTTTGTGCATAAACAACTTCACTCAAAGTTAATCATGTTTGGAGCCATAGGATTTTCTTTCAATAACACTAACACCAACTATAGATACTCAAGTCTTTTCTTCTGCTGGATTAAGCCCATTTTCTATTGTTTAGGCTATGTGATCTGTAGCGCAAATGAGAGGTGACTTCTTATCTACAAGAAAAAGCTGTCTGATAAATCACAAAGATGAATAATGTATATCACAGGAGCAGAGCAAACAGCATTTCACACTATTTTTCATGCAAAATGTCACATGAATTCTAAATGGACCAAACAATTTGTATGAGTTTGAGACTAAATTCATTGCCAGAAGTGGAAAGAGGGGGAGGAGAAGTCTCAGTGTTGTTGTGATTCTAGTTTACTCAAGCAAAGGGATTCTGATCCAGCTATTTTTTTTCTATACTGACTTGAATAGAGAAATAAATTAAAACTACAAAAATCGATGCAAAAGAATAATTATAAACCACATTCAAACAGCATCCCTACTGCAAATAAGGCAGGGTTTCTGTTGTTTTTTCCACACTGAATTTCAGTCTGGTTAGAGGAAGCCTGTGAGGTTATTATTGTATTGTTTCATAATCAGACATTAAAAAGTCCTGCAACTGAAAAAATGGTGATTGAATGTTATTGTTGTTACTACTGTGGACTCATGTTGCCAATTGATTTACATATAACCTCACAGAATATGTCTTAAAGGCTCTTAGTAGATGACTGAAGGAGTTTAGTATGCAATGGACAGACACACGATATCTGTCTGAAATAAAAGCAGCAGAAAGCGATAGAAGGAACATCCCCAGGGAAGACAAGCCCCACAGACTATTAATGCAACAGGGAGAGTGTAGACATTCAACCAGAGGGGCCTCCAGTGGGCTCTGGAGCACTGTGACAGGGTGTTGCACCTCCCTCCCTAACAGTAAGGGTTACGGGATTGAGCTTGATGTTGCAGTAACTCTCTGAGTGCAGAGCATCCAAGCCAGCACAACCTAGAGTCTCTTGTGTCACCTTTATGAGTAGACTCTAGACAGTGATTTTATGTATTTACATTGAATGTCCCACTCTTTTCCTCTGTCTCTTCCTCGCTTTTCATAGAAACACAGAATGGTTTGGATTGGAAAGGACCTTTAAAGATCATCTAGTGCAATCCTCTTTCTCTAGATCTTGTGATTTTTCACTACACCAGGTTGCTCAAAGCCCCATCCAACCTAGCTTTGAGCATTTCCACTGGTGGGACAGCCACAACTTCTATATTCAACTTGTTCCAGTGTCTCATCACCCTCACAGTAAAAAAAACTTATGTCCAGTCTAAATCTACCCTTTTTCAGTTGAAAAACATTGCCCCTTTTCCTGTCGCTACAGGCCTTGGTAAAAAAATTATTTCTCCAACTATTGAAAGGCCAAAACAGTATTTTATGGCCACAGTTCCTTCCCACTTGACTTCATATAAGATTACTGAAAGCCAAACAGCATTCCTGATCTTGAAGACTTCACACAGCTGAAACACAAGAAGGACTTGAAAAAAAATAGGCCACTTTCGCAGCTTTCAGCAGACATTATTTTTGTGCATGGTATGATACATTCCTTTGATACAGTGAGAATGCTGCGTAATATTTGATTAAGCTGCTAGAAACTTGTAAATGATGGGAAAATGTTGCTTAGAAAATCTCAAGGATTTAGGAAAAACAGCCTTTGTGAATTCTATTCTTCCCAAATACTCAGGTCAATATTTTTATATATAACTGTGACTCTTACACAAGTATAAGATACAGAAAATAGAAAGTCGTATGCAATTAAATGAAAACAAGTAATAAAAAGCTATGCAGATCATCTTGAAATTGTTACTTCTTCACGATATTTAAAATACTTATTTTAGGTCAATTAGCAGTTTTTGAAAGAAATGACATGCATGTAGAGAAGCACAGAAATGAAATGTTTTTTCTATTCTTCACCAGTAGAGAGCGCTGTCAGACAGCCACAGCTCGTAAGACCCTCAAAGACGTAAAAAACACTGAATCACTGCAGCCAGTGGTACAGCACCGTGGATAATGACAAAGTCAACTTCAAAATTAGAGAAAGAGCAAGATTAGACTTTACATCATATTTTAAAGAAGTATGAATGCATTTTTTCACAAGATAATATTATAGATGTAACATTAATAATTATGAATTCAGATGCCTAAACATCATCTGTTCACATATGCTTCCAGGGAGGGAAAAGACAAAAACCGTTCACAAAGAAGTGCTTAGAACAAATCTATGTCATGCAATGAAGCTGTACGCTCGTCCATATCAAGACATTATCTGAAGATTAATAAGACCAAGTGAAATTAATTAAATTAGAGTGGCAAAGGGAATTAAATGAAAGTATGAAATGCATGGCACACAATAGTCATTACTGGCCATATCTTGTGCTGGGTATGCTCCATGCCACTTAATTGATTCTCTGGGAGTTGAGGGAAAATTTGCCACCATTTGTCCTACAGTTTTCATGTGAGGAATGGTAAGACTATTTGGGCTAGTCAAGTCAATGAGAAATGCGCATTCTCATGGATGCGAATAACCAAACCCATTACCGGGGTTGGCAATTGAACTACATCCAATCACCTTCAAGCACAATTTGGTCTTAATATTTTCTAAACCTTTCCTGTTGTACACACATTTCATTTAAGTGTAAATGCCTCTCAGACTTATACTAAGCTATATCTTAAACCTAAACAAACTCATTAAACACCAGATAATAGTTTTTCCCTCTCCTAAGTACATCACTATAACATATTTCTACATTCATGCAGGATACATAAGCACATGATAGTGTTCTTTCTATTTAAGGAGCTTTCTTATTTTGAAAAACAGAACTAACATAAAAAAAACCCAGACTGAGGCTTTTGGATGCTTCTTAGCACTGCTGTCGATGAACTACCAGAATAATACAATGTAGAACTACTGTTTGAGTAAGAAATCGCCAATTCCGGGAGTCTGCACTGACTTGGATCCTCCCTAAGGGTACACTACAAACACCACACGCAAAAATCTACCTTATGAGAAACAGTTTCTCAATAGTTAAACACAATTGAGTAAACAATCAACATTTTCAACATTTTCATCCCTCTCTCTTCTGTTGTCTTAAGCATTTTATGCAATATGATTAGACAGATGTGCAAACAAGAGTATCTAAAAATGTGAGGAAAAAAGATTAATCACTTGCTCCAACTCCTGTTTAAATCAAGGAAAAAGCCTGCAGTATTTGGAGTCTTGTAGGATCCAGTTCCCCCCGACAATCAGGAGTTTCAAACATGCAAACCCCCCCAATTAAAAGGAATTTAGGAAGAAATTTTTCCTCTTGGTGACTCATTTTCCAGCTGCTTACTCTAAAGTGCCTTCTTTGAGCTGTTTTTTATTAGGCACTGTCAGATAAAGTAGGACAGTACCATCTATCAACATATTGGTCCAACTAGTATGGCACAAACTACATTCTGATGTTAATTTTAAACACTTTGAGGCTTTAGCACTTTGAGGCTAGCTCTCAGTCCCAAGTCTATCTTGCCAGAAGAGGAATGATCCATCTGCTCAGCATACATCCTTGCCCGACATCTGCCTGACAGGGCTTACGGCACAGGACAGAACCTTACCACATTGATGGTCTTGGCATTTGAACAGCATGCTCAGTGCTTCTGTTTTTCAGCTGGGAGGGGATAGCACTTAATGGGTTTGTTTGTATGTGCTGGGCACCCAGATCCAGAGTCATGGCTGCTCAGGTCAGTGGTGGTGGAATGAAGATCCCAGCAGAGCTTGACCCCAGATTCCATTCAAAGGTCTCTGGTGGTATTCTGGCAAAAGCCATGAGTGAAGCAGTCAGAGCATGTAGATTAATCTATGCGAAGCTGTGTTGCAGACAATGGAACTGTCACCATAAAATCCTCTGCAGGCATTTCAAAGAGATTTTTTCCATACTTTGTGCACAATACACCACTTGTTTAATTCATATGAGGGAACTTCTTGCATGCACATTTGAAAAGCCTTTTGCACTTGCCTGAGCTATGGAAAAACAATTAACAAAGCTGTCTTTTGTCATCAACACATGGTACTTTTACGGCATGTAAGAGGAAATGACCCTACCGGAGGGGTATGGTCCCATCACCTGTGTGTAACACAATGGTGTTCTTGTGGAAGCTGTTTATGTGAGAGCAAATTTCAAAGCTGATTCCCTGATAGGGCAATTACTGTCTTTAAGAATCTCCTTAAACATCTTAGATCTAGAGGCTTTATCTGTTCCATCCACAAATATAAGGAGCAGATGCCTCCCCAAGGGCCTGCTCTAACCGCATCCCTCAGGCTTTAACAGCTGCTGCCCCGCTCACCTTCCACTGACCAGCACAAGCTGCCTGCCATAGAGGTGAAAGATTGCTACCTTTCAGTCACCATTTTGCACAGTTCTGCAGAGGCATAAATCAGCTGCACAAGGTTTGGTGACAGAGTATCGTCAGCCTGGGTTTTATAATTTTCCATGCAGTTGAGCCAGACTGCCTCCCTGACCTTGCATTTCTCTCTCCCTCCTCTCCCTGCAGAGAGCCTGGTTCTTCTCTGTCCCTGCCCACAATCTTGCCACTGTTGGTGCCAGAGCCTTCCCAACTGCTGCTTCTGCCATCTGGAACAGCCTTCCTACATCTCACTGCTTCATTGCCTCTCTGTCTCTGTTCAAATCTCTATCCTTTCTTCTTCATCTATTACTACATCATTTTTCTCTTTCCCTCTGCCATTACTTATTTTTTAACTCTGTAATGCCTCTTGGGCTCCAGCTTGAATAAAATATACTAAAATGAGAAACAGCTTATTCAATAACTTTTGATATTCAATATGATAATTTTAGAACCTGAAAAAAAGAAGAAAAGAAATAGGCAATAAATAGATGTTAGGCTGTAAATAGAAAAAACAATAAGAACAAATTTAATGACCACAATACTACTCATTTTAAAGGGATTTCATCTGTTTGAGGGGCAGGTCATCATAGTACAGCTGGAAGAAGGGAACTCCAACCTTTCTGAATGTCTGTGGTGCACTAGGTCCAACTCACTCGCCATTCTCCTGGTTCAGGTGATTTGTGTTAGCACATAGTTCTCCCTTATCCCAGGCCAATGCTTAGAGCAGGGGTCCTCAAACTATGGCCCACGGGCCAGATACGCGCCCCCAGGGTCCTCAATCCAGCCCCTGGTATTTACAGAACCCTGCCGGGGGTTGCGGGGGGAAACCAAGCAGCCGCAGATGGCTGCCTGCCACTTCGTCCGTGTGCCGGCCCCCTGGTTAAAAAGTTTGAGGACCCCTGGCTTAGAGCAATGGGCTTCTGAGCAGCTACCTGACATTTATGTGCCTCGGCTGATCTTCCTGGCCAGGATTCGAGATTCTAAAACCTGACCTGCATGACAGAGAAATAAAGCTCCCGTATACACGAATACGCAGTTCCTTGCACTATGAATTGCACTAAAGCATTACAGAGCATGTTTTGATGGAGTTCTCTCCTGCATTATGATGCAGAAGAAAATATTCTGAGAAAGTATGTTTTGATTAGACATAAGCTTCTCTGCAACAAATATAAAAATATGATGGTTTGTTTTTTTCCACAAAGCCCGTATCTGAATATGTTAAAAACATGTATTGATTATGTGATTCATTTTGTGGTTCATTTAATCAAAAGCACCTGAAAAGGTGTGTTCCTATAGTTACCTAGGTAGCGGTGGAATTTATTGCCCAAGGGCTCTGAGTATCAACTACCCCAGAGTTTTCCATGAACAAAGGCTTAGAAACAGTTTACAAAACTGTATATGACACAGAATACAAGAGATTTTACTGCTTTTACAACACCTAGGTGTGGGATGACATAAAACATACAGGTACCTCATATGGTTCTCTGTATAAGTGGGCTTGCTGTATGTGTTGTGGTGTTGTATGTGCCTTTCTGATGGCCTAGATGAGGTGACCTGTTTCAGCTGTCCTCTGGCCCACAGACCTGTATGTTCATACAAATGTTCGGATGAAAATCTGGTGCATACCATAGTCCCACCCAGTATGGAAGTATATCTTTCAGATCTCACACTGTAATCTAATTTTTTTGCCACCAGTATTCACAATGAGAACATTCAGTTTTTCAAAAATTATTTCTGATTTCACATTCTCCACAAGCATGCAATATATTTTATTAGCATAGATATGTATAAAATTTCTGCCACCCCCAGTGTTCGCCTGGGTTCAGTTACAGTAAACAAGTGTTTTTTTGTTTTTTGACAAGTAAATTATTTGAACAAAGTTCTGATACTTAAAGAGCATATGCCAACTTATGCCTACATTTTTTCTGATCAAATTTACATGCTCTCTAGACCACTATAACAATTACAAACATGAATCCAGTATTTGCTCCTAATATTTGCTCCTACAATGACTATACATCATTGGTAATTCACATTAATCTTTAGAAAATGCATGCACATGTGGATACACAGATTGGACAGATGAGTTAGGCTTCTTTTCTCACAATGTCACCATGTGTATCCTAAAATAAATTATAAATTCTAACTTTGGGGAAAGTTACACTTTAAATGTCCCATAGATCAGCTAGTCACACAGAAGTGAAAAAGTCCACTAATATGGAAAATGAAAATTAAAAGTTAAACTTCTCTCATAAATGAAAAGTGACAATAATTTTATTTATTTACATTGCACCATTATTAGTTAGTTCATTTGGTATAATACTGGAGAATGAAGAAAAATGGAGTCAGCTTGTAGCAGAACACTGCTGACCCTGCTAATGACGATGTAACAAGTAACTGTGCTGTAAGAAAGGAATCTCGAATGCAGACACATTGTTAGTCTTAAGCAGGAGACTGGATGAATCATGGTGGTCCACTCTAGGATTAAATCTTTAAGTATCCTGAGTTGGTATGCAGGGAGCAAGCAAAAAAGAAGCAGGGAGGCCATTTCTGTGATACTGGAAGACATCTGGGAGGAAGCCAAGAAGAAAACTGCAGGCTGCTCAGACAAGACTTGTAGAGGACACAGAGAATGCAGAAAACAAAGGAAGAAAAGAAAAGAGTATTATTCATAGGTAATTCAGAACAGGTAAGGCATAATAACATCTCACAGGTGATTTAGTACTACATATTAACATATGTCAGATTAAATGTGATGGTAATATATCAAACGTATAATCTTAACAGGCACTAGGAATGGTGTGTGCCTTTCTGTCTTTCACTGTAGTCTCTTAATGATGTTTATACATTTATGTGGTCAGTCTTGTGTCTCAAACCTATAAGATCATCTCTCTTTTCCATCTGGTCAAGATGGGAGACAAGTAGCTGAGAATCATTCAGTCTTGTGCTGCATTCACTGACACTGCAGCTCAGTGACATCTGCAAATGTATGACACGTGCAAAAATTTAGCAGAGTAATACAAAATATTAGATCATTGAAGAAAATAAGCTTGTTTAATACTGCCTTACTCAATGTCAGTGACTAGGAAATAAAAGGATTTCTCAGGGGATTGTTGCATGCCGGTCCAAGACAGGAGCAAAGCTCTGCTTGTAGTCTTGGGAACAGAATTAAGACTCAAAACGGAGTCAAGATCCAAGGAACTTTATTTGCCCAACAACAGGTTTGCAAATGCAAAGGAGAGAGTGAGAGAGAAAGGAAGGAAAAAAAGAAGGAAGGAAGGAAGGAAAGAGTTCACGGCAACAGCTGCCACCCTGGAGCTACAGCATCCCGACAGTCCAATTCACTTCCAAGTCCGGTGGGGGAATATGCCTCCCAATGTTGGCTGGTTCCATTCTTTTATAGGGTTGGCATTAGTGGTTCTGCTTAACCACACCTTCCACCTGGCAGTGGTGTGCGTGCCCAATACCATCAGGTGGTCCTCAGAGGTCTTCAGGTTCCTCGATCCCTCTGACCCTGGGTCTGGGCACATGCACAGGGGTTTGGTTAAGTTTCTCAGGATTAGCCCCCCTGTTGCTCCATGGTGACAGCTGGTGAGTTTCCTGCCTTAACAACATTGAGATAAATGTCTGCTGTGTCAATGGTGGTTCTCCCTGATGCAGTCTCTTACAGGAATCAAGCCTGTCTCTTTAAGCACATGTGTGTGTATGTTAGATCAAAAAAGTATACAGCAGTCTCTGCAGGTACTTTTTTGTTTTTAAATGTTGGTAAGGGTTCAGCTGCACCACTCTCTCTGTACTTGCACTTGCTCCCAGAGTTTACTTTCCAATGATTGCACTTACCTTGTTGAAAAGGCCCCAGAATGAATTGCTTCGGCTCTATCAGTAGCATAGCTCTAGAGTTTTCTAGATTTCAAGAGAGTAGTTAACTTAAAAGAGATAACCAGACATACAGAGGTAGTGATAAAAGGAAAGGAGGATTCAGGAAGCAATTTAATTTCAAGCTCTGTAAAGGGATACATACCATGATGTAGAAAGATATTTGCTAGAAAATGAACCAGGTTAATTTTTCTTAAAAATATAAACATCCATGAATATCCATCAGATGGAAATATTTTCAGCCACCTTCACAGCCCAAGCTAGTCTGGAAAGACCACAACACAAAATTCTATAACACATTTGCTTGGTGTTCCCAGTACCAGCTTGATGTCACTTTCAAGTCACTAACTGAACAAAACATTACTCAAGTAAATCAGTCCTGAATTTTCAATTGAAAGTTGTTTTTTTTGGGTGGTGGTGGTTTTTGGGTTTGTTTTTGTTTTTGTTTTTGTTGTGATTTGATTCAGGAGTCTGCCTCATGAATGATGGGATATAGATACACAAACAAATTAGCACAAAGGAAGCTAATGAGTGGATTTTCAGCTTCTTAAGTGCCATGTGATATATATTCATTTGCATGATTTTATCCTACAATACACAAAACAGTTTATCCCTTGCTGAATATGGGGTAATCCACCTTGAAATTTATTTTTCAGAAAGATCATGCCACAGTGGTTGTTTTGAGTGGCTGATTTTCTGAAAACATAACCCACAATTTATGCTAACGGGCCACTCTGCAGCAGGCAGTGATTTCACTGATTTTTGACAAACTTTTGCTCCTGTCACTTCAGCAAGTTCTACATGTCTGAAATTTTTGCTTGTTTTGTTTTAAAAGTTAATTGACTTAATTTTTCTTGCCTTAAAAGAAAATGTTTCTCATCTATTAGAGTTGCATTCAATTTTTATTTTTATTAGTCTGGATGTCTAAAAAGTTTTCAGTTCAGATCTTTCATAGCTAAGCAAGCAAAAAAACCCTTTTGGTCCTTTGACGGCAACAAAATTCTTCAGTCTAATTAGAGAGCTCCAGATTTGCTATGAAGAATGAATTGGAGGATAACCTGAAATCTTATTTTGTTTCATCATAGAGATGTATTTTACCAACATGAAATAGAGATTTAAAAGAAGAACAAAAGGTTTTCACTAAAAGCATGCTGTATAAATGAGATGTTATCTACATGGAGTTCAAACTGTACAGACAAGTTAGTCTTATACAGTAATTGTGACCTTCAGCACATCCATCTGCTACGGTGTAAATTAGAAACCATCAACCAAAGGATCCAACTTTCTGCTGATGAGATCATTTAGCTATCTTCAGTTCTAAACATTTCTTCTGCAGTCTGTGGTTCTGTGTAATTAATTGGTATCAAGGAAAAAAATCACAGGCATTAGAAATGCTTCTTGCCCATCTCTGTTGCGGCACTATGACAGTTCATTACAAAATGGGAGAATTCTAACACCTCAAAAAATGGGAAGAAGTCAATAAAACCTGATGGAACATGCAGAAATGCAGGTGCCTAGCACACACAGAGGGTGCCTGGCAGCATTTCCAAAACCAAATAAAAATTTTCAGTGCCTCTGCTTTGAGGAACATTAAGCCAAAATCTTGCGTTTCTTGCATTATCTCTTAAAGATACTCTTTCAAAATCAGATAGAACACAAATCAGTTCCATATTGGTGGTGTTTATTGACAGCAATGGGGTTGTGCAAATTCAGGCATGATAGATATCCCTAGCTTCCTGCCCATATTTCATTTCTTCTCACAAAAAATGCCTCACCACAGCATAATATTGTAATATGATATGTAGAGATATTCAGGTGTAGTTTAAGCTACTGAAAAAGGTATGAGCATAAAACTGGGATGCTTTGTCCCCTAACAAGCTCTACTGAGAAGAATAGTTAAATCACAATTGCTTTTTCTTTTTTTTTCTTTAGCAAAGGAGAGTTGGGACAAAAGTACCCAACCTCTCCAGCACATCACTGTGTACACAGAGATTATTAGCACAGGGCTTTAAATAACATTTACTTACATCACTATGGAGTCCTGAGATACACTGAGGGCTGTGGGCAGAACATCCCAAAAGAGAAATACAGATGGCATAGATGATTTAGCAGGCCATAAAGACACGTGCAAATGTTTCTTGCAGTATTTTGTCCTTTAAATAAAGAAAACAAACAAACTTCCAGTCAAGTCTGCTTTTAAGAGACTCATTCTCAGTTAGTAAAGAAACATTACTACAGCAAACAAGTGACAGTAATCAAAGCACTGCAAAAGAAGCATCCAGAACTACCGTGGAACATAATGAAAGGGAAAAACCAAACATATTGGGGGAGGCTGTTTTAGCAGAACAGATGCCCACTTGTTCAATAAATTGCCTTGATTTGTATGTTTGCTTTAAAAGACAGTCTACATTTCTGAGAGATAGTTACATTTAAAAACCACTTGTAATGAATAACACAGGAAATGTTCCCATTGCACAGTTCCAGAGTAATGATAAACTTCCATACGTGAAATTCACGATGTAGTAAAGTTAATGTGGGCTTTAAAAGGGTGATTTTGAGTACAGAGACCGTACTGAGGAGTTCTGTCTTGTCAAGAATTTGTTTGGGTGTAAGTAATTAGCTGCTCTGCTAACTCCCTAGTCATGTATAGAGAATTTCTTTTTCTTAGATGTGTTCGACCAGCTACTCACTTACTGAAAAACTGCATATAAAGAAACAGATTATTTGGTTTGAAATATCAATTAAGAAAATGCTATTATTTCACCGTGCGTTTTACTTGAGTAGAAGTACCTGATACTTGTTATTCTGTAGGGAAATGTTGGCAAGTAAAGACAACAGAGCTTGAAGACTCAATTGCAATATCATTGTAATTGCAATGTCAGTTGTTCTCAACAACATATGGTGGCATTTTTCTTCAATAAAAAAGTTTATGAAACTTAATCCATTTCTGTGATTTAGTTATTACATCAGATTATAAATTAGAATTAATGTGAACAACATACTTAATAACACTGCTTATAAATTTGAAGTGGCAATTTAGAATTAAAACATTACTTGGTAGGCTAGATCTGTGAATGCCTCTTTAGCTCATATTCGGTAATTTGGATTACAGAACATAATCAGCACTTTAATCATTTATTGGAATTACTCAATAATGAAAAAGACATGAAGAAGGAAGGAGTCCTATATTAAGCAAAAGTAGTAATGTAATTGCATTGACCCGCTAACTTTTTATTTTCTACTAGGATGAATACATTCTCTTTTATTAAATCTCTGTGCCA
The DNA here is from genome assembly GCF_017639655.2 of Falco naumanni. Lineage (NCBI taxonomy): Eukaryota > Metazoa > Chordata > Aves > Falconiformes > Falconidae > Falco > Falco naumanni. The sequence continues at coordinate 58,416,845 of NC_054056.1, read as the reverse complement.
AAACTTTTCAGCATGACTTTCATTCTCACTGTTTAATGTCATTGGTTATGAAAGATGTACACAATGGCACTTTTCATATAGCAACAGTTAACTATCTAACTGACCATTACTACCATTTTATATTCCCTACTCCACATAATCTATTTTGTTGGCATTAATGTAAAATCTCACAATAAATGTTATAGTTAGAACCATACCTGATTTTTCATAACTGGTTTGAAATGAAGTATGAAAGTCACACTTGGTACACATTTTGTCATTTACAGTAGCACACAGCCACATAGAGCTCTCACAGTTTATTGCTAACCAACAAATCAATTTTATTGCCAAATCTTTTGAATCTTAAATTCCAGTTCTTCAAGAACTGCAGGTATTGCCAAAAGAGAAAAGAGTCACTGGAAAATAAATCACTGGAATAAAAAAAATATGTGGATTTCAGAACCTCAGAGATTTGGAATGTTTAGGATCATGGTATTAATTGGTCCAGTGTAAAACATCAGCCTACAGAATTCAGAATATCTCCAAATATTTGGTGGGATTAGTGTCTAATTTACAAATATTTCCACCTCAATAAACACTGATGTACGTAAGCTGATGTGCTTAATATGAAAGCCTCGTTTTAGAAACTGCCAACTAATGAAAACATTATAGTATCACTGAATAAGATAGAAGTCCATGAAAAAGGCTTTACTCAAAATACAGTAACTCCTTCACCATTTCAGATGGCAATCTAATTAGATGCTTCCATATGCAGTAATATAAATTTAACCTGAACCTGAAATCTAGGCACATGCGACATCTGTGTTAATTATACTCTGACAATTATTCAGTTAGTAAATAGAAGCAAGCAAATTAGTTAAGAAAAATCATGACAAGGATTGCGTTTAGTGAAAGTCACTGCAAATAAAATATTTTAAATCAGATGTAAGTGCATAACTTGTATTGTAAATATGTCATGTTAAATAGATAACAATAATTTTAATGTCATAATTAGATACTTAGATTATATCAAACATGTCATAAACTGGAAGCCAAATTTTTTAAAAGGATTTTAACTGTGGTTGATTACATAGCTAATATAAATCACAATATTATTTTATTTCCTGTTTTCTTATTAATATATTTTAATCATAGTAAAAAAAGTAGAAACAAGACTGGACCTATGAACTTTTACCACCTAATTTCACAAGCCTGGGCAATGCTGTATATTTAATTCTAAAACAAACAAACAAACCAAACCCATCAGCCAATCAATCAGATATCCAACCCAGATGATATGATGCATATCTTATATTTTAAACTATGTCAAAACATAAAATGGAAATCAACATTTGGTGATCATTTTGTTGGAACTTTCCCAATGTATTGGAAAAACTAGACATGTTAGCAGGGAGGAGCTATGCCAATGTGAGAAAAAGGTTCTCTCTTTGTGGTTTCAGACTTTGATAAAACTTAATTTTCAAGAAACCCTAGAAAATGGTTTAAGGAAAATCCTTAGCACTAATGGCACAAATACCCATTTGTAGTCAGTACAGAGATGGTATAGTCATTATAAAGGTGGCATGTAGGAGCCAGGGAAGAAAGAGTGCATGTGTCATGCATGTGAAACCTTCAGAGAATTCAGCTGCCAAAATTTGGCCATTATGTACTGTACATACACAAACGGTAATCTGGAGGCTTGTAACCTGTCCAAACCTGGGTGAATTTTTATGCAGTGAATTCCTTGCCAAACATGAAGCCTTTCAAAGCACAGAAGTCCTGGAGTTCTTCAACATAAATGCTTGCAATCATTCATTTTAAAAATTAATCAAAATGCAATGTTTCACTTGTATATTATTCGTAGCAAGTAGCTGAATTTTCAGCTGAAAAGCAAAACAAACAATAAAAACCACCAGAAATCAGTCTGAAGCTAACACCCACTCCTGAAAAATTCATCCAAAGCAACTAAAGCCTTTCAGAAGTGTCAGACAACTACATCTATAAGTGGCGCTCAAAACAGCGCCTGTAAAACTGATTTGGTTATTGGGGTCCTTGCTGAATACAGTAGCAGTTGTAGCTGAGAATACACTAGAGCTGCACTTCTAGGAAACCTGTGACTTTCCCAGGTCTTTGTCATGGAGTTTCAAGATACGTTAACATTTTGGTCAGGTGGGAAGATGCCAGTTCATCCCCTCCGTCACACTCAGTGAATGCCTCTGAATTACCCTAGCTGCAATGGCCATTATCAAGCCTGGAGAAGACTGTTTTGGATGAGTCAATGACAGAACATGGCTCCTGCTACTGAGAGACAAGTAAGCTTTATAGACTTTACAAAATCTGAATGGAACAAGAATAAATAAATGATAAATCTTTGCAAACCATTCACTTAATACTTTCCTCTGATGCCAGCAACACTGGATAAAGATTTCATTGGTGACCCTGAGCATACCTGATCAGCTAGGAGAGCAATCAGGAAAACTTAAGAAGTTGAACTGAACAGCTTTGCCATGCATGGAAGTTTGGGCAGAAGCTGATGCAGAAAAGTGCGAAAGGAAAGAGAGAGACTCAGTTCATCCGTCCCCAGAATGGCTGTTTCAAACTGGATGGAGATGTAGGCTTCACTTGACACTGCCTATGTACAGATGGAGGATGAGGCATGTGTATCAGAATGACTGGAAATCCAGGTTGCTCCATCATGAGGGACCTGATGGGAGCATCTCACAGCTCCCCTCTGGACAGTACACGTTCATCCTTCCTTTGGAAAATCAAACAAGGCAAGAGTAGGTGCCTGCCAAGTTATCCCTTTGATACAGGGAGCGAATGCACCTACTGGTGAGCTCAGAGGGGCTCTGGTGTGTAACAGCTTTGTTGGCTCTACTGAGACTGGGAGGAAAATGGCTGAGAACGACAGCAGGACACAATTTGGAATGAATCTGTTTCACACACCCTGAGAACATGATGAGAAATTTGGAGTTGTGTGCATTTCCAAGTGAAATCTAATTTTCTTTGAATGAGCACGCTCTTTGTAAAATGAGTCCTTATTTATGCAAATTGGTTTCAAATGAGAATATTTAACCAAAGGATTTGATCCTCATATAATGAAAGCTCTTATAAACGTGCAACTAGACAGCACAGGCAGCCTTACTGCCTATTCAGGCACTTATTCTGAGGGTTTCTTTTTTACTCTTTGACAAAGTTTAGACTACATCTTTCTAATTAGAATGAAAAATAGTTAGATGAAGGATATTTTCAACTCAACTATTTTTCAACTGTCCTTATGAATCTAAGAAGGGGTTAGCAGACTGACAGGTGGCAGCATGGCCCAGTGGATGTTAAATTGCTTAGAAACATTTTGGGCTTTTCATGTTCTAAAAGAAAGAAAAGGTTCCAACCTTTCTTTGCTTATATGTCACTCAGAAGTGGTTGGTTGTGAAAGTTCTGACCTTGTTCTGCACCTAATACTCCAAGGGAGCTATTGCATAGGGCATATTTGAATAGATTTGGTTAAGAAAATAAAAAAATTAAATTTTGATCTCTTAATATTCAATTATGCTCAAACTATGCTGAAGGAAATTTCAAGGAGGTTGGAAGTTCTTTTGGCATGCTAATGTAACAGATGCGAAAGCATGAATTAAGAGCTACAATGGAGAGCTGCCGGCAGGTACTGATTTGTAAGCTGATCCGAACTCTTGAAGGTAATTGAGGAATGACTTAGAAATGACTTCACGCTGAAAGTAGAAGGGCCTTTTTCTACCCATAATTCTGTCCTAAACTTTCTCAGAACCCTATTTTAGGTTGGAAACTGTTGCTGCCAAAAGAATAATTTTTCTAAAAATATTTCCAAGCCATTCCTGACTGCACGGCTGCAAAAATGCTTTGTGGTAACCCAAGGGAGGGATGGTGCACAGATTGGAACAAGTGCCTGAAGGTGGAGATGCTTGCTTTGTTGACAGTTTAGTCTGGCTTCTGCTACTTTACGGTTATTGTGGAACTAGACAGTGTTTACAGATTTTGCCAGTTTCTCTCTGTTTAGCACTACTGAACATCTTGTCATAAGAACTTTAGGCTACTCTTCAAAGCGAGCCCAAAATAACTCATTATTCTGTCACAGAATCACAGAACAGTTGAGATTAGAAGTGACTTCTGGAGGTCATCTTGTTCCAGCTCCTGCTCAAGCAGGGCCACTCAGAGCTGGGTGCCCAGGACCATGTCCAGCTCTCTTCTGAATATCTCCAGTGTGGAAAACTCCAAAACCTCTCTGGGGAAGCTATGCCAGTGCTTGGTCACCCTCGCAGTGAAAAAGTGATTCCTGATGTTCAGAGGCAACCTCCTGTGTTTCAGGTTGTGTCCATTCCATTTTTACTGTCACTATGCGCCACTGAGCAGAGTGTGGCTCTGTCTTCTTTGTATCTTCCTTCAGGTATTTATATATTTTTGCCTTGTTGAGTTATCCTGTCAGGTATTTGTCTTGCTGAACCATCTTTAATGGCACAACTAAAGACGAACCCTGTGACCATCTCTTCTGTTCTGATCTTGGTGTGCCCCTAGGATATGATGAGAGACTTCTTATAGCCTTGCTCTTTTCACCACAAAACTGTTTTATCTTGAGTGTAGACTGTTCTCTTGATACTTGCTACCCTTCAATTGAAGACGCCTGACTGACAGTGCTGGAACTGAGCTAATGTAAGACTAAAGAGGTCAGATATCCCTGGGAGACAGGAGACATTGATCTTGAATAAGTGCCAGCTCTGTACAGGTATTCTTGTGGGCCAGGTCCTAAAAGCAGAATAAAGAGAGAGAGAGAGCATGCCTCAGTTTGGTTGCACCTACTGCATCTTCTGAACCAAGTAGTTATTCACAAGAAAATAAAAAATGTTGGAGTCTGTTCCATGATATAGGAATGAGGAGAGACCTTGATGACTAGAAGCTGCTGGAGAAGCCATTTCACATAATTTCAGACGTAAAATCCTTCAGCTCATTAGACTGATCTGATTTTCAAAGGTGTTTATCTTTTTCCTACTATTTCCCATTGTGTTCAAGCCAACAGTGAAAAAGTCTGATTTATCTAGGAGGATAGTTCAGCCTTCAGAGTGTCCTTTTTAAAATTTCTTATCCTCAAAGTCACCTTCTTTCTAGATATTACAATGTGAGGAAAAGAATATGAAAAACCTCATTTCAGTGGCAGTAAAAACTACTTTACTAATCCCAACTTCCTTTCATTGAATCCAAATGTCATTCTGTGCCTCTAGCTTGTGTTCCTATGGAAGACTTCAGACTATCACTGTCCAAAATGAAATCCTGGTAACACATTCCATGATCCACTTTTAGCACCATTATCTGTCACTGCTGACAGCATCTTTTCTTCCTACTTGCTGTTAACCATCCTCGTCTCCCTCCAGCTCCGTTCAGCCCTCTGCCTTGCTACCTTTGTACCCAACATGTGAGGTCTTCTTCTTCATTCATTTCCCACTTCCCTGTTAGTCCATCACCTGTTGCTTTGATTACCTCTCTCACTCGCTGGTGTGCAGAGCTTTCTACAGCTCAGAACGGCAATTCTTATCTGCTGCTGCAGCATCAGATAAAAGCAGGAATGGGGTAAGCAGCTGAGCTGCAGTATGACTCCGCTAAATTACCCATCATTTAATTTTCCTTTCTTGAGATATCAGAAGGGTAGGCACTGGACATGAAGTGCCACCCAGACTTCCATGGCAACCTCTAATAATTTTGGTTGCTTTTATGTTGCTTTGCATTGGATGTTGGAGGACTTTGCTGTTCTTTTATGTAGCAGAAGAAAGAAAGAGCCAGATTTTTAATTTTTTTTCTAGTACAATCCAGTGCAAGAAATTGAAGGAGAAACAAGGATTTATGCCAAACCCTAAAGTCTTGAAAGCATGGATTTACAATGAAAACATTAACAGATGCTTAGTGGTAAAAAGCAGAGGAGTGGTTGCCGTGGTATCAGATGGCAGGGAAGGTAGCTCACTTTTTAAACTCTCTGGCAGCACACATGTAGAACCACCAAGAGGACAGCAATGCTGGCAGCCATTTGTCTCCACACAGCACTTTGCAAAGCTGCATGGAGGCTGCTGCTGTGACTCAGCACTGCTGCACTAGAAATTGGGATTGCCAGGTGTTCAGCAGCAAGGGGGGCAGATGGGGTAGGGAGGTGAATGACAAACAAATGTCTGGATTTCTTGCAGTTTATGTATTTGTTGTTTGAAAAGACAAAGTCCTGCCCCTGCCTCGCCCCACATAACTAGTACTAAAGAAAGCAGGAGGATGGTTTATATTTTCTGACAGGTGGACAAAATAAGCTACTCTCTACCCAGCAGAACTGTAGCGTTAATGCAGTCAGCAAGACAGCAGTTAGAAGTCTTCACACCAAGCTGTCTTTATAAACCATCTCTGTAATAATTGTCTTTCACTAGAAAAAAGGCTGTGTCATTAAAACGATAATTTATTGACATTTTGAGAGTAAGCTACTTCCAGAATAGCTAAAAGCCTGGTGGGTAAGCTATTTCTATGGGATATGGGAAACACGGGCTCTAGCTCCTCTCTGGAAGCAGGCAGAGCAGGTATTTTAAATCTGTCTTTCATATCTCAGTAGTATATCTTTTCCCAGGGGTTGAGGGTCAGCCTCTCCCACCACTGTTGTGGTATAAAAAGTATTTTCAAAATTTCAGCTGCTTTATATTTACCCTTCCTGTTAAGGAATATATCCCTGTAGGACACCCAAAATAATTCATGTGGGACACAGAGTGTGAGATGATGAAATTTCACTCAAATGAAAGCTACTTTATTAAATGGAAGTGTGGGTTTTGTATGGCAAGAAATTTTGGTATAACAAGATATAGAAATTTCTGTAGATCCAGATAGTAGAAAAGGTCAGTTATTACTCACTCAGTTCTTGAGACTAGAAACTGAAAACTTTTGAGCATAGCCTTTCTCATAGTGCTTTCTTATTTCTCCTTTTGGGGAAGTAGATAAATGGAGATATTAAGAAAACAGTAGGAACCTCAGAAGTATTTTAATTGAATAGAAGATTCTTATCAAATCTGATTTGGTCACTGCTGGTACAGCTCCTGAAAGATTCACACTTTGGCAGCCAATTTTCACACGGTGTTCTAGGTAGGAATTGCTCTCAGTGTTTAATAAAAAACCTGGAATCCCATACCTAAAAAATGGCTTTCCTACTGAGGTGATTATCAGCACAATACAAACTTCAGAATACATGAGTATTGGGTGATACTGTGTGGCAAATCTATATCTCAGAGACCAGAACATTTCTACCCCTGTAAAGTTGGAATTCATGAGTTAACTTTACACAGAAAATACTTATTCATGCAACTATACTTTTTTTCTGAGCAGCTCAGAAGAATTCTGCCATTTCTTACAAGCATATGGAATGCACTACAAAAAATTACCAAGAAATGCTAAACAATTATATCTTTTATCTGTCTATAGATACCAATTCATATCTGCTTATCAATTCACTAATAAAAAAATGAAATGGCATAGAATCTAATTTATTTTCTATAAAACCCAACTGGCTTCACTTAATTGCATTCTATATAGGAGTTTTATTAAACACGAGTAACAGAGTTATGAAGTAAAAAATAGATACATCTTCTGTTAGAACCAATATTCGACGCAGGTCTTGGCCACTGACGTAAGACATTCAACAGTAATCTTATTTTACCATATTAATTTTCTTTTCATAGTGATTCCACTGTTGGTCTGTAATTTATTTTTTAATTAGTTTCTTGGCATGTATGAAAGTAAAACTTAGTTAATTTTATGCAGGATTTTTCTGCACACTTTTCTTCAGAAGTCTCTTTTTCCTGTGCCGGCTTTTAAATTATAACTCTCAACCATGACTAGTTCTTATAGTCAGTAGCTGGCAAAATCTGTGTTTATGCTCATAATATTTCAATTTGTCTTCATGTTTAGTTCTTTTTTATCTGCATAGGTGGCATAAAACTGTCAGACATGCTCACATTCTGCAGAGATTTGGATGGTAGTTCATTAGACCTACATATAATGTCAGGGCCAAATATAAGAGAGAATTTTAAAAGAATCATCAAGAGGAGAAGCCAGCATGTGACAGACAAACCATTATAGCCTTGTTCCAGCTCACCAGCAAGGCCCTTAGTATTGGCAGACCCGGCTGAGTGGCAGCAGAACATTACCTTCCAACAGTCAGCAGTCAAAACTTTTGTGCCAAAACACAACAAAATACTCGATACAAACTATCCTTTTCCTCATCCTTATTGTGTATCTACCACAAGCGAATACAGGTGTTAACTATGTTTTATCTTCCAGTTTTCCTTCTTTTTGTCTCACACAAAAATACAACAACATCCATGGAAGAATGACAAAGTCAGCTCTTACAAGAAAGAAAATAAAAATGGTGAAATGATATGATGCATGCAACAAAGGAACTCATAATCTCGTTTTTATCATGTTCCCCCTCTTTTATTACACTAATGTATCTATTCTAGAATTGTAATAGGTCATCTTCAGTCCACTTCATGAATCAGAGTACATATGTGTACTTAAGGTGTCATGACTGGAGTGTCAGGCTGTCAGTCTTTGGGAGACCAAGGATGCCAGTTTTTATGCATGAAGAAAACTGTTTTTATTTGCCTTTTCTAAGAACGTAGTGGTTTTGCAATACATTGGGGTGACATACACTTTATTTAGCATGATTAATTTCCCCCTTCGTCCTCTCCTCCATGCCCAGTGTTAATTACACATTGCCGGAACTTCTACCAGCAGTTGCTGAAATGCTTCTGCAAAACTCATGCCTGCTAGAGGAACCTGTGAATCTGCAGCAGGACAGCAAATGACCAGAATGCAGAATTTTTAGCTAGGGTAAAAAATAGGGCTTCTTCAGCAAATACCAGACCCCTGAGACCAGAGAGAAAGTCTAGAGCAAGGAAGACCTACCCTCAATAGAGGAGTACCATGTTAGGGAGCATCTAAACAAACTGGTCAAACGGGATGTACATAAACTCATGACTGCACCTAGGAGTGCTGAGAGAGCTGGCTGATGTCATTGAAGGGCCACTCTGTTATCTTTAAAAGGTAATGGCAGTTAGGAGAGGTTCTTGAGGACTGGAAGAGAACAGATGCCTCTCCTATCCTGAAGAAAGGTAAGAAGAAGGATTGGGAGAATTACAAGCCAGTCAGCCTCATGTCCATCTCTGGGAAAGTGATAGAGGTCCTCCTAGAAACCATTTGCAAACATATGAAGGGCAGGAAAGTGCTTAGAAATAGTCAGGATGAATTTACACAGGGTAAATCATGCTTAACCAACCTGATAACCTTCTACAATGACAAGGTTTATGTGTGGTTTATCTTGACTTCACTAAGGTTTTTGACAGTGTCTCACTTAACGTCACATAGACTGACAAAGCATGGATTAGATAAGTGGACAAGGAGGTGTATTGAAAACTGACTGAACAGCTGCGATCAGTGGCACAAAGTCCAGTTGCAGACAATGACACCGGTGGTGTACCACAGGGGCTGATACTGGAGGCAATATTTTTTAACATCTTTTTAATGACCTGGACCATGGAACAGAGTGCACCCTCAGCCCATTTTCAGGTGATACAAAACTGGGAGTGGTGGCTGATATGCCAGAGGGTTGTGATGTCATCCAGAGGGACCTGGACAGTCTGGAGAGTTGAGGTCAGAGGAATCGTGTTAAGTTCAACAAGGGAGGAACAATCTCATGAAACAGTGTGCTGGTTAGGGGCCAACCAACTGGAAAGCAGCTTGTCAGAAAAGGATATTTGGGTCCTGGTGAACACAAAGCAAAGCACCCTCATGGCAAAGAAGGCTTGTGATATCCTGTGCTGCATTATGGGGGGCATTGCCAGCAGGCCAAGAGAGGCGATTCTCCCTCTCCATTCAGCACTGGTGAGGCCACACCTGGAGTACTGTGTCCAGTTCTAGGCTCCTGGTACAAGAAAGATACAGACTTACTGGAACAAGTCCAGCATTGTGCCATAAAGATGATTAAGGGGCTGGTACATTTTTCTTATGAGGAGAGGCTGAGACATCAGGGATGTCAACCTGTAGAAGAGAGGACTTGGGGACCTTAGCACTGAATACAAATATCTGATGGGAGGGAATGAAGAAGAAGGTGCCAGATGCTTCCCAATAGTTTGAATTGGCTGTGCTTAAGAGGCCATGGGCACAAATTAAACCCCAGGAAATTCAATTGGCACAATAAACCCCCTTTTTTGGCTGTGAGAGTAGTCAAACACTGGTGCTGGTTGCCCAGAGAATTTGTGGAGTCCCGATCTGTGGAGCTATTTAAAACCTGACAGGATGTGACCATGAGTAACCTGCTCTAGCTGACCCTTGGAGCACGGGGGGGCTCAGCTACATCCTTTAGTCCAACAGGGGAAGGACCAAAAGCTCCCTTCTGACCTAAGTGATTTTGTGATCCTGTCAGATTTAGCAGGATTGCAGCCTGTATTCTTTCAAAGTCTGCTAAGAGCTTATGAAAAAAGAAAAAAGCCTCATGAATTCTACCAATGACTAAAATATAGTCCTAAAACTTCAAAGCACAAATTCCTAAAGTTTTGCTCACAGGGAGGATCTAAATGGGAAGTGTATCAGAACCTGACTGTGCAATCAAGATTGTTTGTACATTTCTTCTCATTTTACAGCTTGCGTCTAACTGGCAAAATTGTGTGACAACACAGGGATGTTTTTACTCACTTCTTCCTTGCATTTTCAAGGTCTTTCTGACGTAGGACATAATCACAATGCTCCACAGTATACTCAACTATATCTTTGCCTTCTCTGGTAAAGGTCTGTCTTGAACTGCTTTTGAAAACTTCAGATGATGGAAACTGCATGACAGCCTTCAAATAACATTTTTCTGCTCTTCATAAGACTTAGTATTAGGCATTTTTTTAATCATTATTTGACCATTTTATTTTCTATATTAACTGTTTATTTTTCCCATCCATTTAATCCTGGAGAATATCTTTTTTCCTTTTCCAAAAGTCATTTATACATTTGAAGGCTTAGCATGTTTATTCTTCAGTCTTTTAGGCTAATTTACAGCCATTATTACACTTTTTTCTGATACGTCATTTTTTCTTGATGTCTGATCATTCCTGTTACTTTACTTTGGACTTTCTTTGGTTGGTCCTGAAGGCTCTACCCAAACTAGATATGTAACTCCAGCAGACATTCCCTGAATGCAGCATAAACAATTATTTCAGGTTTATAAGACCTAGAATGATGTATGTCTATGTTTTGCAATAGTGGGCACTTTGTTTCAATGCTGTACGCTGCACATGTTCTTTTTCAATTGGACCTGTATGTTCCAGACTGTTTCTACTATATGTGAAGGTCATTTATGTTACATTTGAAACCATTCCTCTAGCATACTGGTGGGCTCTTGCTTCTCCTCGTTTAATCAGTATATTTGCTATGCTATGGTCTCACTCGTTGTGAAAACATTAAATCTAGCCTCATGAAACAGCCCTTGAGCTACTGATAATTACATCCTCAGTATTTTTATTCAACTGTTTTGGCACACATGTTCCAATAGTTCAGTCCTGGCTGGTTTTGCCTGACTTTCTTAAGACAGTGGTTTGCAAAATCTAGGGTCTCCTTGACGATAAGCATATAACATTTAATGTGTCATGTTTCTAAGGCTTTGCAAGCCCTGCCTGTTCCTGTTCATCCCTGTGGTTCCCTCCACCCTACCTGTGGCCCAGGACCCCACATGAGCCCCCTGGGGCTGCCAGCTTCTGCCCCAGTGACAGCACATCAAGGCTGTTCTCCAGCTCTGCACAGACCTGCTCTGCCTAGCCATGGGCTCTGCTGAGTTAAGTCCACGTGCAGGCCCATGTCCCTGTGCAGCTTTGGCCTGTTCCCATCCCCAGGGAGGTGCCTGATGCCTGAGACTGACCCAGAGCTCCCCAGATGCTCTGCTCCCGGTGGGGTATTGGGATGCAACCTGGATACCAGGTCCTGCCCTGATGGACCCATGAAGATCCCCCATGGCCCCCGGCCCAACATTGGCCTTCATAAGGCCTGGACGTAATGCTCTTTTTCTCCCTCTTTAAAGATTGGCATTTATTCAACAGCTCTCAGCTTCCTAGTGCTAGTTCTTCAAGACCATGCTAATGATTCTGAGGTTGCCTCAGGCAAATTTTTTAAGTATCTAGGAGTGAATTTTATCAGACACAGCTGATTGGAAAACATTTAACTTAGTACTCCATAACATTTTCTTTCTGTTTGTTTTTTTTTTTTTTTTTTTTTTTTTTTAGTGATATTTTATTCATTGCTGGTAGTTAACTATCTTCAAGTGAAAAATTTTAATGAAGACTATCACTAAAAGGCATTAGACATTTTGATCTCTGTCATTGTTTTTGAACCTTGTGTCATCTGTCAAAGGATTTCCATCTGTTCCAAGCCACAGTGGGTCAATACCATCCAGAGAGAAAAGGGCAAAGATCTCTTAAAACCAAATAGAGGATCTCATGACCAGTCATTATAGAATGAAAGGATTCATCTGAATTGCTGTTTCCTAAAATTCTGTAGACTATGACTTACTTCTGGTGTCTTCCCTGACATAGGTCTTCCTTCTTCCCTTTCATGTGTCTACCACTTGATGACAAGAGATACCAATGCTTAGTTTTTATTTTTTAATTCTTTTTGAATTGTTGAGAATCTGCTGAGTCACACATAAAATATCACTAGCAACTCATAGTATGCATAAAACTTTCTATTAAGTGATTTAGCACTCAGCTGTATTGAATACTTTCGCAGAACAACAGTCTGAAATCAGGTCAAAGTTTGATACAAAGTGACTTTTTCATGGTTATTTGTATGAAGATCTCCATGAGGGTCTCACCGCCATCACAGAGAAAAAGATGGTACCACAAAAGCAAGAAGCAGTGTTACTGAAATGAATGATATGGATCCCCGAAGAAAAGAACAGAAAAATCTCTGAGCATTTAGTACATAAGAAAGAATACTATGTAGTTGAAATATCCACATTTCAAAGTGAAATTGATATCTCTTTCAATGATTTGAGATGCAAGTATAATCCTTGGATTGTAAATGAGTCTTTTTAACTTCTTGAGGAGGCCGCCCAGAATTTCACATAAATAAAACAAGTTAAAAGAAAAAATTGAATTATCTTAAAACTTTAGAGATTATTTTTTGCTCAATATAGCTAAATCACATATATCTCATAAGATGCTGTGGCCAAACAGTAAAAGCTCTCATTAACATTCTGTATTTCAATGCCTCATGTGTTTGTAATGTAAGCAATTAAAATATGTTTAAATAACTTTAATGTTAGGACAGAAACCAGTGAAATCAAAGGATTTGAAAGTCAAAGCAGACCCCTTCTTTAAATTATTTTTTCTTTCTTCTTTTAAATACAACCTTAGCTCATTAAAGTGATTAATACAAGCCAGGCATATGGTATCATTTGAGACTCACAGCCTTCTCATGTCAATGAAGAGATGTGCATTTGCTTCAGTAGACTTAGGGTCAGAGTCTGTGTGCCATACAAAATTTTTGAAGACATACCTCCTTGTATACATCAATCCTGTTCTCACAGACTTTCTATCGCTTAGCAGGTGTAGATTTGCAAGGATAATTATAAAATAATATATAGGCATTTCCATTAGCTCTGGTGTATTGGGTTTGCATGGCAAGGTTTTGGTAGTGGGGGCGCTACAGGCGTGGCTTCTGTGAAAAGCTGCTAGAAGCTTCCCCTGTGTCCGATAGAGCCAATGTCAGCTGTCTCCAACTGCCACTAGCCAATGAAATGGTGGTAGTCCCTCTGGGAAGGGGAAAAAAAACACCTGTGCAGCAGAAGAGATTAGTGAGAATATGTAAGAGACACAGCTGTGCAGACACCCAGGCCAGTGCAAATGGAGGAGCAGAAGGGGCTCCAGGTGCTGGAGCAGAGATTCCCCTGCAGCCCGTGGTGAAGCCCACGGTGAGGCAGGCTGTGCCTCTGCAGACCATGGAGGTCCATGATGGAGCAGTTATCCACCTGCAGCCCATGGAAGACCCCACTCCGGAACAGGTGGGTGCCCAAAGGAGGCTGTGACCCCGTGGGAAGCCCATGCTGGGGCAGGGTCCTGGCAGGACCTGTGGCCCCGTGGGCAGAGGAGGCCAGGCTGGGGGATGTTTGCTGGCAGGACCTGTGACCTCATGGGGGACCCACACTGAAGCAGTCTATTCCTGAAGGGCTTCACCCTGTGGAAGGGACCCATGTTGGAGCAGTTCATGAAGAACTGCAGCCCATGGGAAGGACTCATGTTTGAGAAGTTTGTGGAGGACTGTCTCCTGTGGGAGGGACCCCAGGCTGGAGCAGGGGCAGAGTGTGAGGAACCTTGCCCTGAGGTGGAAGGAGCACCAGAAACAACGTGTGATGAACTGACCACAGCCACCGTTCCCCATCCCCCTGCAGTGCTGGTGGGGAGGAGGTCAAGAATTTGGGAGTAAAGTTAAGCCCAGGAAGAAGGGAAGGGTGGGGAAAAGGTATTTTTAAGTTTTGGTTTTATTTCTTATTATCCTACCCTGATATGATTAGTAATAACTGAAATTAATTTCTTTGAGTCAAGCCTGTTTTGCCCATGACGGTAATTGCTGAGCGACCTCCCTGGCCTTATCTCGACCCAGGAGCCTGTCACTGCATTTTCTCTCCCCTCTCTGGTTGAGGAGGGGAGTGACAGAGCAGCTTTAGTTGGCACCTGGTGTCCAGCCAGGGTCAACCCACCGCACTCGAGTCCTGTGTGGACTTGTGTATCACATGGTGGAGTGTAGCCTTGTACATTTAGTTTGGGGCTGTATCTACTACAGGTTCCTGGTGTATATTAGCTCATGTAGCACTCATCAAAACACTGTTCAAGATAAAATATGGGTTTATGGTACTTTATTTTTTTTTTCTCTTCAGGAAGCAATTATTTTCCATTTTAAGTAATCTTGGCCTCCACCGGAGAAGCTGTTTTATTTCTGAAATAGGTTCAGTCTTGTCTATCAAGGGGAAAGATGTGACAATATGTGGTTTTCTGTGAGACAATGTGAGGAAAGTAAAGGGGCAAATAGGAGACATCTCCAAAAAATTTTAGAGCGAGAGTGTCTCCACAAATGGAGAAGAAATGGTCTACAGCTGGTCCATGGTAAGTTACTCTCCTCCAATGTTCCTCTTTTTCTGTTTGGACTATGTCTCTCATAGTTTTGAACACCTTAAATAGACAAAACATTCCAAAGTCAAGATTTCCATTTTCTTTCTGAGGACTTGAAAAGTTTTCCTTGTCCAAAACTCAACTGCCTGACATTCCCTGCCTGCATTCTGCCCAATTTACCATCCTCTCTCCCCTTGGTCTGATAACTATCTGTCAATTATTTTTATTTTGTTAAAATTTCATGTGAAGAAGGCAAACTCCTTTCGTTTAAATATTTTTGCATTAAAAAATCGACACTGCTCTGAGATGCAACCTTCTTCTGATCATCTGGTGTGTACTTGTCTTACTTCTCCAAATTAAAGTTCTCTTGCCTAAATGTTCTTTCAATAAAACTTTACCTCTCTGTCTTAGGAAAAGAAAAAAAAAAAAAAAAAGAGAAAGAAATTGAGCCAATGACATTGAAATATGTGCTTTGGGAACTTTTTAAATTAGTGTTTCCAGATAGACGTTTCATTTGCTGAAGATTTACAAGGGTATTATAAAACCATAATTGTGTAATAATTAGACAGTACTATAAACGAAATAAATATCAACTGATTATTAAGAACATTCATTATAATAATAGTGGTTGATCCTCCTGAATGTGTTTTTAATAATATTTTTATATTTAATGTAGGATGAAAGTAAATTTTATGTATTTTATATTCTCCACATTTGGCATTAGGCCATTAGCACTAATGGGATTTGAATGGTACTGAGTTCAGGATAGCCCCCAAGTACAAATGTGGGAACCTTAATTAAGTTTTTATTAAAATCTTCAATTAAATGCAATACTAGATTATTAAGATATTTTTGCATATTGTTTAATGTCAGTTAGTTAAACATTTTCACAGGCTTTGGGAAATGGTCTCAGAGCAAGCTGATAGCCAAAATTTATTTGAAGAATGTTGATAAATTTTCTCATCTTATGGGAAAAATTGGGTTTTAATGGACATTTTCTAGCTAGCTGTTATTATGAACTGGAACAGAACTCAATGTGAATAGGTTAGGAAGTAACAGGCTTAACTTGGAGAGGGAAGTTTCATGTTAAGAATAATGAAAAACTTTCTGGCCTCAAGTGGAATGAGGGACCAAAGTGGCGTAGACTACAGTAGGAGTTGAGCAGCAAAAAAAGCTACTTTCTACTGTGTGTTTGTAATAGCTGGGTAAGGAACAGTGGGACAACGAGCTACTGAGGTCTAGACTGGTAAACCAGGTTGATTTGTGCTAAGGTCACCGGGCAAGTTACCATCTTACTGTTTCTGTCTTATTATTTATACATTGTGGACCATATTGACTGTACCTACATTACTAAGGAGGTGAATTAGTATTATTAAACTATTTAAAAGAGTGAACTTAGACTAAGTAACTCACAGATGAAGAATACTTTTTATGTTTCTGTATGACATGTCCAAACTGAGGGGAATCAGCTGTGCAGAGGCAAAGGACACACTCTATTACAGCCCACAGCAAAGGCATTGGAAAGGAAATTAAAATCAAATACTAAATGCTGATATTCAGACCAATTAAGCCAGTATAACAGATACCATACTGTTGTGTCACTAAACTAAAAAAAAAAGGAACAACTACCTGCTTTAATTAAGAGGAAGGGAAGTAGATGATGAATTACATTATTATTTCTCTGAGGTACAAATAAATATGTCACTTTTTCAAGGCTGTACTGGGAAGCTCAAGTTATCTTTATATAAATGAGTCAAGGTAAAAGGGTTAAACCCTACAAATGCTTTCCCCCGCTGAGTTCAGAAAAAGTCCCTATGGTCTATCTTTCATAGTTTTCCTCAACAAATATGTCTTTAAATGAAAGTTGATCCTAATATGAACTATCTTCTTTAATGATATGTTAAGCACACACTATTTATTTTCATTAACTGAGAGTGCTTCAGAACATCATTATTTTTCATTGTAATTACAAAGATGTTCAGCAGCCAAATCTGTTTATCTATTTATACCACACTCATTAACATGTTATCTGATTTCCCTAGGTTCTCCGAAGCAGTTTGCAAGCAGTGGCCCCTACTGAGAGGGAGTTCAGCCAGTGCTGTATAACAAATGGATCGATTCTGAAAAGCCAGTAGTCCCCATAGCTACACAGGCAAAAGGCACTGCTGCACTGAGAATTCCTTACTCTTTTGCTGGTATCAATCACAGTGCAAAGGAGGTATTTCAGCTGCTTTGCACAGTGCAATAGTTAACTGTTAGGTGTTTTCTTCTATTCCAGTTTCCAGGACACCTGCAGGCAAGCAGCAGATAATCCAGCTTTAGCTCTGAATCTGCACATGCCCTTAACATTTCTTAGTGAATAAGTGGAAATGTCTCTTGCTACAGCATTTAAAATTGTCCTTTTGAGAAATCAAACTGCTTGAAAATGCTAACATGTTGCAGCCTAGGACAAGTGTGTCCTGCAGCCTGGATGTCAGAGAGGACAGCAGTAATGAAAGTGGCTGCAGTCTGGTGTTGGAGGGGGATACTGTACATACTGTCTCAGTTGCAAGTGCAGTTTGCAAGCAGACTTTGTGTAATTAAGGAAGTCAAACTAGACTCCATCATACAGGCCAAGCTGCCCTTCTGTTTTAGTCAAAAAAACACAGGAAGAATGAAAGAAGGATTCTCAACCATCCTGAGTCCCTCATGAGATAGTTAGAAGACTGTGTTGAAAGATTAGGACCATAAAATATGAGACGACACTGTGGTTTATATTAGAAAATAAAGAAAGCCCATATTACATTCCAGAAGATGCAATGGTTTGGTGAACACAGCTTTTAAGAGATGGTACTTTTTACTTATTTTTCTTATTCAATGTTAGCAAGTGTAGAGGGAGGAATAGGCATTAAGTTATCTATAAAAGGATGTAATGCATAAATTAGTTGCATTTCAGTGCCACATACATACATGGCCCCAACAATGCTGTTCTGGCAGACACCATGCTCTGCCAGAAAGAGTCACTTTTTTCTCCTACAATAAGACAGGAAAGCAAAGGATTCAGGGAAAGAAATGGGTTTTTAGAAAATGTGCCTAGCAGAAAATTTGAGATCAGCTTATCCATATACCTGTCCCCCAAAGTGTTAATGTCTACAACAGTTGTTTGTCTAATTGAACTTAAAAGCTCTATAATACCCCAGGATTCACTGTCCTTTTTATCACAGATTTTCTTCTAATGACTAACCCCCATCTTTCTTGCTGAAATTTGAATCCATTACCTCTTATTCTGTTCAGCATTGACATGGAGAAAGGATTAAAGCACCCTCTTCTCAAATACATGTGTCTGAAAACCATCGTCATACTCTCCCGTATGACCATTGATATATATTGCACCTTTTCTTCTTTAGTCTAAACAATCCTAGTATTTTTCCTCATAAATCATCATTATTTATTTATTTATTTATTCAAGATTATTCTAATCTGCTGGATTGTATTTGGACTGACAGCTCAAGGAAACAAAAGGAAGTTGAAGATGTATGGTGTGGAGTTTTTTGTTTGGTTCTTGGTTTTTTGGTTTTTTTTTAAAGCATGACACTTTTGAATCATGTTTTGCTAGTCTTCTATACTAACTCATTTGGTAGATAGGAAAGTATGACACAAAAATAAAATGATGCCACATCACATAAGAAACCCATGTTGAATCTGGAAATGAAACAATGATCAGTTTTCTTGCTCTATCTCCTAAACCCAAGATTCCCTTCATATATTCAAACCATAGTAGTGTAACTGTTTAACTGGCTATTCTACATTAAAAGTCAACAGAATAAATAGAATTAAACGACCATATTGAGACAAAGGGAGAGAGTTTGACTAATTGGAAAATGTTTCTTTCCTTTAGGATTTGAGATAATTCTCAGTAGTGTGCACCATTTGGGGGAAAAGTGAACCCCTGAATTTAAATGAAAAGAATAAATTAAAGGTAGCTATCAATCCAATTTTAAGTAAAATATCCCAATAGGGTAAAAATGTGATGAAGAAAATTAAACACAAGAGGGAAATTACAGCAGAATATTAAAATGGGGAAGGGGAGAATTAATAATGAGAAAAAAAAATAACTGAGATATTTCTTCTGTGGTATTCACTTAGGTTTTCCCTATTGATCACATCTCACAAGTACTTTTAGCTCCACTGTGTCATGCGTTAGGTGAAAGAAAGGCTTGGGACATGTTATTACTACTTGCAACATCTGGTCCCTAACACATTCTTCTTTGATCAACAGTATGTCATGTGTTATAGTGAAACAGATTGCATAGTTCATCCTTACTGAACCTTCACCCTCAGGACATCATGTGAAAGGCAAACTCCATCTGCCTTAGAGAAACCAAAAATAATCTGAAATGTAGAAATTCACCATGGTCATGACAAGAATTAGTATTAAAAGACGACTTAGAAATAAACTCCTGCTGCTTTTGAAAAAGCAGATCAGGCTTCTTTTCTGTAGATGATGGTCTGAAAATCTTCCTCCAGCTTGCATGACTTTGCCTCCTATTTTTTGCAAGTTTTTGATGAAGTGCATGGCTTATAGCACAGCCTGGACCCAGGCATAACATGGAGCAGGTACTGCACAATCTTGTTTCTGTGGTGAGATGGCCCCTCAATTACATACAGGTCAATCAACACTTGCACCGCAGCTTAAAAATCTGGAAGGCCAGCTTCCTCTCTCTCTTTTCAAAATTAATTCAGAGATTTTTATGTCAGAGTTGCAGAGGAAATCCAGAGATGGGTGCAGCCTTGGGGTGAACAGAAGCCCTGATGCCTCCTCACATCCTGTGTCAAGCCATATAGTGAGGGGGTGTGTGCCCCTCCACAAGACATAGGTGCCTCCTTACTCCAGGCACAAGCCAGGGGAAAGCCTGGGGCTGCCCCTCTCTTCCTTGATGTCCCAGTGCTGACACTATTCCTGTGCCTAGCGGAGCACTGCAGTCCCTCCTGCTCCTCAGAGCTTGGCGTGTTGGGTCAGGGTGCCAGAGAGGAATGACAGTGGGAAGGGGAAACAGATGGGAGCTAATGCCTTGCTTCCCCACAAAATATGTACCTAAACTGATCTGGCTTCTTTTATGTGTTGGTATGTCAAGAACACTGACAGGTAGAGCATTGGGAAACACAAAACCAAATTACCACAACATTGCGAGTTTATCCACTGAGCTGCAGCACTGATCAGTTTGAATGTTCCCAACCCATGTCAGTTCTTGGTAATTTGACTTAGATTAGTTTTTAATGAAATAGGAAAAAATAATGCACATTAAAAATACCTGGAAATAAGCTGAAGTGATAACATGATTATGTTTCTGGGCTCATACGTACAATAAAGTGCAGTGCTGAACTCTTTTTCATACTGAGCTTGTACTCTTGTATAGAGAATTCAGATTTAGTGAAGCCCTGTGAATTCCTCCCATTAGATGGATGAGATGTTAGAAAGTTATTTGCCTTTCCCACACATTCTCGAATTGAAACCTGTTGGATTTCCAACACTTTTCATCAGGGTCCTTAAATCACATGCTTAAGTGAAATCAATTGTTCTCACCATTTATGCGAGGTCTAATTTGCACTCAGATGTTTCACCCTCTCTCAAACGAGTCTGTGGGAACTGTTGTTAGGGAAAAGGAGGCACAGACTTACAGGATTACTCACCGCGTGTATTCCTGATATCTAAACCTCCTCTTCCTCCCCCCTTCCTCCTGCCCAGTGAATGATGCTTCAACTCCAGTGAACAAAAGCCTCATCAGAGTGAGGGGTTTCCTTTGGATGTGGGCCCCATGGAGGCCTCAAGTTAAAACTGTACTTTTCTAGTAGGAGGAGTATGTTCTATTCCAGTAAATATCATTCAGTTATGAATTATTTCCATAACAGGAAAGTGATTAAAAAACTTCAAGGGATAACTTATGAATTTAAATGCTTTGCAAAAACTCCCATAAGAGAAAAAAAAAAGTGATAAAATATGATACAAGGTCCATTTCACAGTGTTTTAATGCAAGACTAATGTAACCCTTTCCACTCAAGATTTTACTAATCAATACCTGCAGCAGTAATAAATGCTGTTTCACTTAAAGCTTATAAATATTTACACTACCAAAGCACAACTACAATTTAATCTCATATTGTACGCTATCTATTTTTAATATGTTAAAGGAAATAATATGATGCTTGCATACTTCAGAAATTTCAAATCAAGGTGGATAAAATGGATTAAAAATAATATTTAAGAATAATATTTATTTTTAGAAATTTCTTTAGAACTGTGGGATGAAATGGCTTCTTTAGCAGAGGTCTGGGATCCATGACATTACATTCATTTCCACAGAGCCATGTAAGAAAAAAAGACAATACTTCATCCTGAATTCAAGTAGCTACAGTGGTAAGAAAGTTAAACAAGAGTTTTGTTACATATTGTTCACTTCAAAGACTGAACATTTGCTTCTTATGTTCAAAATGGTGTTAGCAGAAGTAGCTGAAAAGCAATCATTTTAATGATTGAATTCTGAATTAAAAAAAAAATCATGTCAGGATTAAGTGACAGCCTATTCACATTAAGCTGAAATTGAGCTGTTAATAATTCCAATCAATTTCTCATTACTTTATTTGTCAATGGACCAGCAATGAGAACACTGTTTTCTCCTGTACTCAGGTCTAGTAAATTAAGTTAAACAACAGATGTTGAACAGATGCTCTCATTATTTTAGTGACTTGATTTCTGGTTAGTTCCCAGGTTGTTTTACATGACTAATTGTTGCATCACTCTTTCTGTGACAGGTAAAGTATCTGAAAGCATCAACACTCAAAAATTCATTAGCAGAAACAGTTTTATAAAATGTTGATATGGTAAATGGACACATTACTTTTTTTTTTTTTTTTTTTTAAAAAAGGCATATTTAAATGGCAGTAGTAAATGCTTGCAGGACCAAAGTTTCCTCATATCGTTTTATGTGTTACACTGTAATAAACACTGAAAATATTTTTCTTCAGATTTTCCTTTTTATCAAGGTCGTAGACAAATTCTGAACTCATCATCATAGTGATAATTTATTATGTAAACTACAGTACAAATTAGACACTGGCCAGGGCTGCACAGGTTTAGACACTCAATACTCCGAACACTTATGTGGTATTACCCTGTGATAAACATAACGGCAGTGTTGAGAGGTGAGCATCAGCACAGAAGTATTTAATGAAGGGTCTATGGCCCCATTAACACCTCATGCCCACCTCGTCAAATATAAATCTGCACTTCCCATTTAAGACTGCTTTTGATTTAAACTTTCTCCCCACTAGACACCAGCAATGTCCTGTTTGGTTTGCTTTGCCTCCTCCTTGCTGGATGCCAGCTCCCGCAGCTGGTGACCTATTGATTTCCTAGAAAGTGGCTTGGCTCAGCCCTTGCTACTGCTGCACCAGCTGTGTACGTGGGCAGAGCATTTATGTCTGCTCTGGCATCTTGGAGAAGCAGTGGTATCTAACAGCTTATTCTGCAGCAGCAGTTGCCTCCAATCACACCACCCTTGTCGTTGCAGCCCAAGAAATATGATGTTGTGAGTTGCAACAAGTCCCAGGCTTCATACTGCTCCAACAGGGCAGGGTCCCAGGCTTGTCCAGACCCTTTGTATCCACAGTTGTTCTCAGCCTGGTTTAGCAGTTGGTGAGAGGGGCAGGGCCTGTAGGGTCTCCTGTTTTAACTTCACCCTGTGAACCCTGATATGGCATCATTCTCACTGAGGCAGGGACTCAGTGGGTGACAAATGGCAGCCCTTGAGGGGAGCTGGGGCTGGAGGAAGCAGCTATGCCACTCTGTGGCTTCAGCTGGGAGCCCCTGAGACAGAATCTGGGCCTACAAGCAAAGAACATTTGAAAAGAAACACAAGCAAATCCAAAGATTGGGGAGGAAGAAAACCCCATCACAGACATTACACGCCTCCCAGCAGAAATCCCAGGATGCTGACAACTTGTTAACATCTTCTTTCTAGTCTTTTTGGGAAACACTGAAACCATCAGCCTTGTGACCCAAATGAATCCTGGAAGGGTGAGCATCACAGCAGAGAAAAGGGAGAGAGACTGGTGAATGTCTTTTTTATAACAATTTTAACTGTATTACTAGTGAGGTTTTTTGTATTAATTCAGACTATGGCTGTTACTAATAACAGGAGTAATGATTGTCTATAACCTCTTAATTAGGTTGCTCATATTTTAGTCAGGGCAACAGTAAATTCTTGTCTCCATACAGTAGGATTTGTTCCTCTTTACCTGTAACAAGATTGATTTGGGGTATACAACTACTCAAGGATACTCTATCTAGAATGCTTTCCTTGTCTAAGAGGTGTGGGTACATGCAAGTTCATGTCATGACCATAGACACTGGTGCATATTTTTTTCCCCCAAGAGTGGGGATTGATTTTTGGGTCTTGCATGTCAGAAATACAGCAGCTTGAGAGATCTACTTATGTGTGTGGGCAGCAGAACCCTGCACATGCCAATAAATCCTTATTGAAGCCAGCTGGGGGCTTTCAAACACATGCAAAGATATACTTTTTTTTCATATGCAAATTCCCATTTAGACAACTTTACCCTAGGCATTTTTTTCTAAACCCCTAACTATTGTTTAAGAATGTCCTGTAGTCATTCAGCAGCAATTATATCTTCTTCAACTTTTTAGCATACTGTGTATCGGCTTATGTATTTAGGATTTTCTATTTTACTTCATGACCAAATATCAACATTTCTGAAACCTCTCTGTACATTGTTCAGGAATTAATATGACAATGTACAAATATCCTTTGTTAATAAAAAGTAGAAATACCTGAAAAAGAAATTCAGCACTTCAGGCCTGAACTTTAGTTGTGGTAATACAGTTGAAAATAACAATGAGTTGCAATTACAAAATCGTAGATTGAATCTGCAGTTCTTTTAATCTGAGACTGTCCCAGACCTTGTCAGCTCTAAGCGTTACTAAGGATAAAATACTGTAAAGGTAAACCTCCTCTCAACATACAATTCCAAAAGAAGCCATAGTTTTCAGAGTCAGCTGCTCTTAACTGCCCAGAGCCAAACAAAGACAGAACATAAATGATATTGTTTCAGTTTCTTAAGAGAGTTTCCTCAGTTACCTTTACCTCTTTCAGCCTCAGACCATCTGTGCCTATAATCTTCCATTTCTCCCTCTGGCCTGTGGCTGCTTTACGAGCCTTAGAAGCAAACGGAAGTTTTGGAACCGCTGTTTCTCGCTGCAGGTTAAGTGGTTCCTTTAGTTTCTCTTTCTACTTTCCTTGCCGAATTATTATGACATTTTCTGTTCAAAATATAAATTCTTAGGTTATATGAACCAGTAAATACAGAACAAAAAAGAAATCACTTTTGTATTACAAATATAATGCAAAAAGATCTCGGAAATTCAACTTAAATTAATCCCAAACACATATGTACATTTAGGAATAAATTTTTACTCCCATCTAATATTAATTAGAGAAAATATAGCTCCAATAACCACAGAAACATTCATGATCTGTGTCACTGTTTGAGCTGTGTTGTATGAACAGCTAATAGAAAAGACCATCATGTGGAAGGATCAAGTGAACTAGTAGCCTTTCTTGCTGCAACAGTGCTAAGCTGGTTACTCAATTACATGAAATTCAAGAAAGCACAGTGGAGGTAACCATGGTTGCAGAGCATTAGAATCCAACTCTGCCGCTGGGCTCCAGGAGACAGGTACTTTCTCTGATGCCAAGCTGCTGTATCACATGCAGAACACATGCAGACAATTAAAGTAATACTTGAGAAACAAAGTTCATTTACTTGCATAAAGAAAAAGGTAGCAACTGAATTTAGTGGATGTTAACATCCAGTAGATGATCAAAATGACTGAGGACACAAACCAGAGAAAGATTTACTTATCTGACATGTACGTCACATACATGTTATTTGGCAGCAGCCATCTCCAGACTAACAGCTGAAGTGATGTCAGAAATTTTGGCAAATATCAGTGCATGGAAAATTGTTGTGGCATTCCAATTGCACATGGTATTCCTTTGTCACAGCTTAGGGTATGTACATTACCAGGGTGTCCATCAATGGTACAGCAGAGACAATTCAAGCAGAAAAAATGGAGACTTCCTTTTTCTGACAAAAGGGTATCTCGAGATAAGTTAAGACCTGATACTTTTCTAAGATGAAGACACCGATTAATTTTCTGCCATTTTCATGTTGTCACTCTAGTTAAATTTCAGCTAACCTGACAGGAACATTAGCAGAGAAAATACAAGTAATGACTGATCAGAAAAAGAGAAGGAAGTAGTGCTTTGGAAGCCCTTTCAACAGCCAGAGAGTGTATGGTAATGACTCTTAGAGTTGCCATTAAACTGACCTCTTCTGAGAAAGCATGTGCCAGTGAACAATTTACTGTGCCTTAGGTACCATTTTAGAGGAGGGAATTCCAGTGTGATTATTGCTTTGCTGCTCAACCAAAGGCTAAAATGGTCGGTGTTTTTCAGCCAGTTTCCTTCTTGGATTGGTCGTAACTATTGGGCTTATCCTTTGCCTGAGGGCACGAAAAGGCTGAAGCTGTTCTGCTAAATCAGACAGAAACAGGTGAACTAAGACCAATGAAAGCAGAAATTTTCCTTTCCTACTCAATGTGTATTAAGACACAAAGAGAGAAAGAGCAGAACAGCTTATCTTGCCATGTATCTCTCTTATGCATGTATTTTTCAGTATCTTTTTTGCAAAAACAAGACCCAAACCTACCTACAAGTCAGCTAGCCCTCCAGGATATAATCCAGCCCAGCCCAGGAGGCTGAGGGTGGAATATTCCTCTCCTTTGAGAAATCAGTATCCCAAAGTGGGTAGAAGACCACAATGGATTATGCCTGTTCATGTAGCCCAAATCTCCAGTGCTGTGTCTCATCAGTGCCTGAAGAGTTGGCGCGAAGACTCCACAGAGGCTGCAGCATCCTGATGTGTTGTTTTTAGCTACACTGCAAACTGTGGTGGAGCAAGCAGCAAAATTGTGCTGGTTTGAAGACTGCGTAAACTAATTTTAGAACCAAGTTGGATGGGAAGGATGAGGTTTATAGCAAGAAGGTTGTGTTGTTACACTACTCTAGCATCAACACATTATAAATATATTACACAATTATTTTTACATGAAGTAAAACCTTATTTGGTACTGACCAGGGACATGGTAGAAAAGGAGATTGCAAAAAGAATATTCAATGAAACCTGGTAATTCTGATTTGAGAGAGGCCGCTTTCACTTGTATGGAAAAATAAATTTAAATCACATAACCATCATGTCAGTAATAAACAAATACGTATTGGCGTTTTCTTTGGTGCCCCCCAATTTCCTCTTGCTATAAGATGTTCCTAAGCAGTCAGCCAGAGAAGTCTGTGACCTTCTAGGTACATCCAGATCTTTCCCTTCCTTTAAACCCTTCCACTGAATGCTTCTTGCAGGGCAAATGTAAGCTCACAAGGCCCTTATAGTTTGAATGAAAAGACTTCACAGGTATTTTAACAGCTCAGAGGGCACAAGAGCTTCCCCTCCAAAACATTTAATATCTCCAAAGTACCTACAACTCATAGACTGACTGCTCAAAAATAATTCCATACTCATTATGTATCTTGCATGCCTGTTTATTTTTTCTGAAATTGTAATTTATGGAAACATCCAGAATGCATTTTAGGACAGATGAAGCAAACACAAAACATATTTATTTTTTTGCTGTTGTCTGCTTCACTATTTATGTTTATATTTATTTAAAATATTTTATTTGGGTTTAAGGAAAAGAAGATATTTCTGATTTGACTGGCAGCAAGTTTAATTCTGCAGAAGACATATCAGAAAAATAGCATTTCCACACTTTCCATATATACTCAATATCAAATATGTAAAACATATTCTTAATCTCATAATGACTTCTGACAGTACATGCCATACATGAACCATGTCAGATGCCCTAAGTTCCTAGACTGCCCAGAAAATTGTGAAGTGATGATTATTCAAGTATTTCTTCAGGACTAAAAGCATAATTCTTTAGAGCTTACGCTGAAATCCGCAGTAGACCAAACAGCATTGTTCTGCATCCTCATCTCATGCAGTCTGGACAGACATTGCTTTCACAGTCCATGGTTATCATGACATAAATTTGGCTCTCTACAAAGCGAACGTTCCCAGGCTACTGTGCTGACAGTGTAAGCAGAAAGGTTTTGAAGATAATAAAATACCGAATCTCCATTCATGTTACCCCTTGGTCCTGATTGCTTTATGATCATATAATATATTGTACAACTTAATTAACTGCTCTTACACCTCTTTCAGTGTTTTGTGTCCTGTTACTTCATTTATTCTTTGAAAACATTCTTATAATTTCATCATTATAAGATCAAATGACTGGTTCTCACACACCTAGTAAAGAGGCTTGCAGATATTTTTTTAATTAACAATAATTAGTGATGTTTGCATGGTGCTCTGCTGAAAGCATCAATTACGTAATTATTTTATTCATATTATCATATTACTAATATACTAATATTGAGATTTTTTGTGGAGAGCACTGAGAAATGTGACTCCAGATTGACTTTTTCAAAGATTAGGCATATTGGTTATAAGAGATATTTTAAACCTGCCCCAACAAGCTCCCGACATACATACAAACCCGGATTGAAGGCTAAAGACAGGACATATGGCTGATTTTGAACAGAGATAAAATGCTTGAGCAACTTAATTCAGCTGTGTTTGTTGCAGGACACCAACAGAGTAACCTGTTATTTTCAGTACCCTTGGATGCCACAGCTTTGCTTATTAATCTATGTCTCGTAAGAAAGAGGCTCTTTCAGAATATCAACTGAAACTATTAGCAGGCCAACAGGGACCTTCTGAGTTATACCTCTTAGGATTTATGGTCTGTAACTCTCTTTTTGTCTCTGTAAAATTATTTTCATTGGATGGCATAGATGCCCAAAGTTTTCTTTTAAGAGGTAATTAGTGCAGTGAAGAGCCTTTTATTAGCTAAGGTACTAATTATTTACGCTACTCAAATACGATGTAGAAAATTGAGACTCCTTGTCCTCTCTGCCTGAGGACAGTCAAACCCACAAATCCTTGGGAAGCATACAGCTTCCATTCTAGCAGCTATTTTGCATGTTGATAAGACCAGTTTCTCCTGCTGGAGTTACACTTTGGCATACTAATAAATCAGAGTCCTCTGGAAGAAGGCAAGTGGGCAGTTGAGGGAAGATCAACAAACCTAAACCTGTGTAACTAGTTTTTAGGAATTCACCAGGGAGGGAAGACAGCTGGTTGTTTTTGTTTTTTTTTTTTTTTTTAAAAAAAGGGAAAATTTTACCTACCTATCCTGCACTACGGTACTGAACACTGGCTTCTGGGGAAGAGCTGAAGTGCCACCTGTGCCTGTCCTCTGTGTTGTATAGGATGGTCATTCTGATAAACTGTGGTAAATATTTTCAGAGCTGGCTTATCATGTCAAGCAGACTCCCAAGCAGAAGAGCAGCACATTGCTACCTCATCTGTGAAGCCTGAAATATGGAGTGTGAGACTTCTGAGTTACTCAGCGCAGCTACAGCTGAAGCATGGCAGAATCAAAAGGGGTCTGGGCACAGTGCATATGTGTCTGGAGCAGCTTGATTTCATCACTGCAATGAGTCTACTCTGGCTGTGGTTGTGAGGTGGTTAGGTCTTGATTGTGATCTTAGGTTCATCTTAAACTCTGTGCATATGCTTAACAAGTCTGGCTCTTTGGAGCTCCTGTGTGGTGCATTTGTAGTAGCTCGGACATGGCTAGCAGAGATCTACTGCGTTCTGACTGTGGGGCCCCTCTTGGACTGGGAGCCTGTGATTTATGGTTGCAGTGATTTGAAATACTCCTGGGCACAACTCTAGGTAGCTCTAGGTAGTCTGGTGACTTCTAATGGTAAATATCTATGACACGTAGAGCCGGCAGTAGCTGAACAGAGTTTTTTGAGCAAGGTTGCAAATCTTGCTTGGAGCAACTGAATTTATTTCTTGGATCTGTCTTTTAGTTCTTCTCATCTAAGTTTGGTATTTTATATTTTAAGATGCTCAAAGGAGAGCTTAGATTTTCTTTCAGGTAACATAAATATCTTGCTATTATTCTGGTAAAATTATTGAAATGACAGTAGAACTGTAGGTGGCTAAATTGTGAGTCAAGAGGTATATTTGAAATGATATTTGATATCATCGTTGGATATTTTATCCAGATTTCTTGTCTTTAGAAGTATTTTCCACATTACCTCATTTATTATGCTGAAAGTATTAATAGTACTGAGTTGATAATTGAAATTCAAAAAGGAGTTGAAAATTAAATCCTTTCTATCAAAGAAGTGATCACTTCAGGCTTTAAAGATAAAAAGTTTAATGTTCTAATCACAGGAAAATGACATAAAACATCATGTGCAATGGTATATAAGCAAAGTTTTTGATTGTTCTACACAAAATAATCTCTGTCCTAGTTAACTTGATTATGGGCTCTATTTCTCAAATAGCTGCCTAACTTCCTGTTTCTTACAGTCTTTTAGGAAGATTCCATGGTCTTGAGATGGGTGTGATTCTTGGTTCTTAATAAAAACATGAAGGTTTTTATATTTTTTGTCTGTTGTCATGCCAGCTGTTTGGAAGTCTCATAATTAGACACTACCATGTTGGTTAATTTTGTATATGTTTCATAGATACTATAATGCACATTGCAAACTGTATACTTTTAAACAATTTATTCTGAGTGTAACATTGCCTGGTTACTTTACAAGCACATACCGATGGGGCTGTTTCAATGTTTACTCTCTCTGTAAGCAAGGCAGAAAGGAAGTTTTGTTTTCTTGATTATCCTGAAGTGAGATGCAGAGAGATTAAACGACCTTCCAAGACTGAGAGTTAGTCGTCATGTTAGCCTAAGCCTTTGCTAAACAAAATCCCTCTCACTTTGATGTTTTCCTGAGCCATGAAAGTAGGAGCAAGAATGACCCACATATATCCAATCTCTTACCTTTCCCAAATGAAAACTTTGCCAATGTATTTTAAACAACAGGAACTATCTCTGAAACATAGAATTGCATTCAGGGCACTAAATCATACCATCTTCTTCAAGAATCAGCTCCAGCATCAGATCCTTGCCTCTTTGGGAGTTTGGTTCAAGACTGACATTTTTAGTGAGATGGTGCTCACAGCGCCTAGGAAAAATCAGCAGCTGAACCTACATTGCTTTTGTAGGAGAGTAAGTCAGAACAGGATGGCCCAGTAAGGTATTTATTAGTAAAAAGGAGTAGGTTATGATGTTTTATGCCTATGACAGTTACCTGCATGAATATTTCATGAACACATTTTTACAGTGATCACAGACATTATAGGTAGCTGTTGATTAGACCTCCTGCAACACAGTGATTATGTTTCAAAAGCAGCAAGGATATCTTATGCCTGTGGTGGGCAATCACTATTTCTGATTTTTATCAGCTTTCAAGAGTAATCAAGTGACAGTTACCAACTACTGTAGCTGCCTTGCTGACTCAGAGTTACCTTCTATGTATTTTAATTATGTTATGATCCTACTCACTTCCTGGGGTGCCAAAAACCCTTTTACTGAGTTTCAATGCCTGTTTTATTAGGTATGTCAGTTCAGTTTTAAGTAGTCAGACACAAACGCCTTTCACTTGCATGAACACCAACAGGTAGTAAAAGCCTTAATGAGCATAGATTTTAAGCTTTAGTCAGTAATGAGTGTAGAGTGCAAGAGAGGGCATAAAACTTTGCAGTAGTTAAGATTATTTTTACTCTGGGAATGTTTTAATTTCAGAAGTTCAAAAATGCTTTTAAATTGTCTTTTTGTGTGTGTGTGTGGATTTAACTTTAATGTAGCGCTACATTTTTAAGTGGGTATAGAGGGGGTGGGCAGAAATGACATCTGAAGATGACAATAAAAAGTAAATACCAATTATTTCAGTTTTATACCAGTCATAAAAATACAGCATAGCAGATGCTTCCATGACATCTTTTAAAAGTTGAGTGTTTATTGTGTGCATATGTTCAACATCAAGCATAATTCATTTTCCTCTGTTCATCTCAAATTAAGGGGAAAGTCAAGCATCAGCAACTCTACAGACAATGACAACAACAACAAGACCTACAAAACACGAGGAAATGCAGAACGAGATGAAACAAGAAAACCAAAAGTGGTAACTATGAAAGATGTGGCAGGTTGAAAAAAAAAGAGATAAGAATAAAAAGCTATGTGAAATAAGTAAAGGAAAATGTAAGACTGACTCAGGAAATAAATTTCAAAATAAAAGAAATTCTTAAATGTGACTCACCCATCTCTGCTTTAATGGGAATAGAGCTGCTAAAGGGTGACAGTGCCTAAGACAGGTAACTGATATTTACTTTTCTTTCTCCCTGTGCTGTCAGGCAGCAGTTGTTCATATCTTGTTTTCACATGTTATTAGAATGGTTTGATCCTGAAATGATGGGATTTGCATAAGATAGAAAAAAACATCCTGGTAAAGTTTTGGCTGTGTGGTCAGAGGAGAAAAATGTTTGAGCACTGCTACACAATTTGAAATGTCCAACACCTCTGGATTCCGGACACTCATTCCCCTTCTGTAAAAGTGATCATTCAAGTGTTGCTGCATCTGTGAAATTTACCACCAAAAGGTGACATCTAAGAGTAGCACAGCCACAGAAACAGACCTTACATCAGGTTTTTACTGTTTCTAAGCTGCATGGATTGGTGCCATATAGAGGTATAAGAGCAGGTGTCAAAAATCTGGCTATAAAGCTAGAAAGGGTGCAGGTGCTTCCTTGATGGGACACAGACTGTGTACTGCACTGCAGTGGTGAGGTAGTTATGCTAAAGGTGATGCCTGGGG
This sequence comes from Falco naumanni, assembly GCF_017639655.2. Classification (NCBI taxonomy): domain Eukaryota; kingdom Metazoa; phylum Chordata; class Aves; order Falconiformes; family Falconidae; genus Falco; species Falco naumanni. The sequence goes on along the minus strand of NC_054056.1, from coordinate 58,384,768 downwards.
CCAACTTAACATCTCCATACCAGTGCTCTGCGCTGTGTAATGTCCCTGCTCTTACAGCTAGCAGAAAGAAAATGGTGCTGCATTGTGTTGTATGACCAGAGTTACTCTCATGGACAGTTACTGCTGCTATCTGGCACTTCTGAGTGACTAAATCTTCTCCAAGGGTGTTAGGAACTTACACAAGTACCTGGACACTGGTGCAGTGCCCAGTTGCTTCAGGCTGTCAGAAATGACTTCAGGGCTTTTAAGCATAACTTAGCTTTTTGTCTTAACATAGAATTTCTTTCACTACTGCTTTTAGGTCCTTGCAAGAATGTCTTAGCTAGCCATAAAAAGAGAATGGAACATACGGAACCAAGTTATTTTTAGTGATTTTGATGGACAGTTCACAACAGCCCATTTTACTATTTACTTCTCAACAGGAGGAAGGCAAAGATGTGTGGGTAGATGACAGTCAAGACTGTGGGCTTATCAGCTTGGCAGACTGCAGTATGGTGCAGTGCTACTTCATATTGCCTTAGATGGGGCTTGTTCACACACTCAGGTTTTATCCAGGTTTTAGCTTGTTCACACACCCAGGTTTTAGCGGTGTGGGACCGAGTGTCAGTTGATTTTCTTCACAGAGAAGTGCAATCATTGACTAAATTGGTGCAGGTAGAGCGCTGTGGCTAGACTGTGCTCACATCCAAACTGGTCTGGGAAAATTCATGCTGCACTGCCAAGTGAACACACATTATAGGCAGCAGAATATCAGTAATAAGACTCAGTGAAACTACTCAGAGTAGCAGGAACACTCAGATAATAAAGATATATTTCACTTGACCCAAGGTTTTACCTGTGTGGTCTGTTTCAAGCCTCAACAAAAACAAGTGGCATGACTGGCATACTGTTTGGTAGCACAACAAAGACTAATGACTGAATACATTTGGACACAGGATTACCCACGCTCCATTTTGCATATTAGATTCTCTCTTCTGACATAGGGTTGATGGAGCCTGGGGGATGCAGAGAATGATGCTGAAAGACTTGGGATATATTCTGTGAAGAACTAAAAAGTCTTTAGTCTGCACTGGATTGTCAGTCTCACGACGTTATGTAGCAATAAATGCATGTAAGATCAACAGAAATGAAAGAGGGACTAATCCATTATACTCAGAAGAGGCTGTGAACAAACACTGTGATACTGAAATTGCCCTACTGCATTCACACTTATTGATAATTGTATATTCAAAAGATAAATATATGCAAGACTACTGGGTCTGCCTGTATTACAAGCCATTTTTTCATTCCCTTGCTAAATGTTTTAAAGTAAGATTAAAGACTCTTTTTAAGATGGCTTTTTACCGAGCTGATGTATAATTTCTTTCAGGATATAAAGTGCCTTGATATGCTTCCATGATGAGGGACTTTATAAATTAGATTGAATTATATACAAACACAACACAATTTGTAATAGAGAGGTAGTTTTGTCTCTTTGCTTATACTTCACACTTCATATAAATAGAAATGTTTTATGCAAGCCAACTTCAATATCAGAAACAGGTATTTTGGCACATCTTTTAAGAACATAAAGCTGTGCTTTTTATCACATTGCTTTAAAACAATTGTTTCAAAGTTACTGTTTGAAGTTTTTGACAATTAAAATTGATGTGAAAAAGCAGTTAATTTTGAGGCCTGCATATACACATCACATTTTGTTTTGTAGAATTTATTCTTGCTTCTTATCTGCTATCACATCCATTCTTCTAGGATGGGATGGCAGCAGCAGTATGGCCTGTATGTCAGTAACACTGAGTTCTATATTTACAATTTACACACCCATTTTTTTATATTCACAATGTAACAGCATCTGATCTGATGAGACTTTCTTATTGTTCCAGTTTTTTGGAAGTCACTATGCTTGATATCTCTATGGTCCTTGGAAACATGAATCATTGTGTTCTGGTGGAAACCCCTCTCCAAAAGACAGACTTTACCACTAGCTCTGTCAATATTCTGTAAAACAAAATCAGTTTCAAAGAGCTTTCCCTTTCCTCAGGTAACTAATAAAGATTCCTAACTGCTTTTCACAAGTATTAAGCTTTCTTCTGGGTTCAGTGTTCATCAGTCTCATTGCTTTTGTGATGTCCCAATTTGCTGTCACACTCTGGAAATGCGTTTTAGTGGTACCTGTAAGCAGTACTGAGAAAGTGAATGGATGTATTTTAGGGCTGACAACACTGTTAAAATGTATTTTCCTATTTTCTGCTGGTAATGCAAAGGAGAGAGAAAAAAAAAAGAGCCTTTTCAGTTTACAGACCAAAGCCTGACAATCTTAAAATCACCATATTATGGCAGTGCCATGAATTCCCATTTCCTTACTTCACCAGAGTAAAAAGCTCATATCATGTACTCAAGCAATGGCTCCTAAGCTTACATATCTAAATACAGAGCCAGTTGCTCTTTGAGCTATTTTTAAAGCAATAAACAGCCAGAAGGTCTATCAAAGTTAATGAAAAGAACTGCAAGGGTCTCAGCAGTTTTGAAAACCAGGATGTTTATATTTGGGTATTGTACTTTTTATATTCAAATGGATATTTTTTTTTTTTGTATTTAATTTCTTGGTGAAAGGGGGAAGAGGTATTAAAACAGGAATTGCAGATACTGGTATTTCTTATGGAAAATTGTTCTATTCATGATCTTCCTTTATAATATTGGTCCTATGCAAGCCATACAAAACTCTTATTTCTACACTGTAAAAGTAATCCGAAACCATCTCTTAGCAAACAAATGCATTTCACCATTCCCAACCAATAAGCATGATGTGCCGCATGCATCATCTTCTGGTCATTTCTGCACTTAAATCTTTTCAGTCAAAACATACCAATTTATAGTGATAGAGGGTCTTTGTTTTTCTATCTGTGTTCTGATCCTTCAGCTCTGGTCAGTTTTTTCTGCCTACCACTGCTCTCCCTCAGTATATATGCATGCAAACCACATGTGTTTAGGTTTTTCTTTTGCATATGAATGGAAAAGGGACAAAGACGCTGACATTTCAGAAGAGGTTGAACAGTGGTGTTACAGCAACTACAAGGCTTTTGAATCTTATACTTGAGATTGTAAGTTACTGTAATGATTGTCTATGACAAATATACCATTAGTATTTGGTAAGACATGGTAACAATTGGAAATAATACTTGGTTATTCTTAGCCTTTCTTTGTCTCATTTATTTAGTCAAAAATTAAGAATTATTACTGATAGCAAAAGCTTTGCAGCTGGTGTGTTTAGTTTTGGATGGCACAACCTGAGTGTAGGAAAAGAAAAAAACCTTATATGTTCTTTAGGAATATTGAAAAATTTACCACTTGCTCACAAGACTGAAGAATGTGTCAATGATTGATTCTGCTAAGCTGTGAGTGTGAAATGTTTTCCTAGCTTACTTGAAATGGAGCTTTATTTTACATTCAGATCTTGAAGACCTGGACAGTCAGTTTAAAGCAATATTCTTCTTTCAGATCCTACCAAGCAGATCTCACCTTTGATAGTCTGTTCTGTATGTCTTTCATGCTCAGAGATCTGTGCACATAGGGAGAGCAGGGTAATGGAGTTAAGATCAACCATGCGGATCTGAAAGAAAAATATTGTCTTTAACAAATGCTCCAGCCTGTTTCCTTTTTTTTGAGGAGGCAGAATACATTTAGAAGGCCTGATTTTTTCCCAAGGTGATGCATTTTCCTAAAGCCTTAGCTTGTAATTGTTGAGTTCTTGTTTATGTAATTTTAAATGCAATAACGACAGAAACAGAAGAGAATTAGCATACGCTGATTATGCATAGTCAATAATGAACTTTAAGCACTTTGTGAACAAATGTGAGGTAAATGTCACGCAGCACTTAGCAACGAAATGAAACGATAGAGTAAGAAAAACAACTAAATAGAAGTAAATAGAAATGATAGAGCACATGAGGTTGTAATTTAAATAATTGATTAGGGGATTCAAGATGTTCCAATTGAACATACAGAGAACCAGGTTTAATTGTGTCTTTCTTTCATAGGAAGGTTGTGAACTTAAAATAATCCCAGTGCCTTGCATTAGTAGCCTCTAATGAAACCTTAAACCAAATAGCTTTTAAATAGCTAGTTAGGAGAATGACAAATCATTTTAATGAGAATTTACACAATTCTATACTGTAGATCAACTGTGATAAAGACAGACAGCCATGGTAAATTACTTAGAATATTGCTAAAGTCAAATTCAGTCATACAGTATCACACAAGTAAGGGGATACAAATCCTGACAGACCAGAGACATCCCTGGAAGATTTCACATGTTGCAAAACCCTATAGTTGTTGAAGAGTGAGAAAACTGAACAGATATACAGGAAGACTGCTGTCTATAAAGTGACCTCTGCTCTCCAGTTGTAAGTATCACAGAATTCTGATTTAGGAGAGTTGCAGCAGTACTGTGGGTCAATATGAGACAGGGTGACGGCAATGATATTTTTTGAAAGACTGAAAGAGGGCATTTATTCTGTCTCTGCCCATGTATAGGAGGAGCAAGTGTACTTGCCCAGAAGTTTAACTAATTTGTTCTCAAATCCTGACCAGGAAGACTTTGTTGCCTCCTTAGTAACCTATTGCAATGCTTAGTTATCCTGAAGGTTGGAATTTTTTTCAGTGATGGAAATTAATATTTTATCTTACTGTTAATGGCCATGATGAAGAAAATTATAATTGCATTTTTCTTACACACACTTCTGAACACCTGATGAGCTATACTGGGTTTCGTTTCTTTTCTCTTTTCTTTTCTTTTCTTTTCTTTTCTTTTCTTTTCTTTTCTTTTCTTTTCTTTTCTTTTCTTTTCTTTTCTTTTCTTTTCTTTTCTTTTCTTTTCTTTTCTTTTCTTTTCTTTTCTTTTCTTTTCTTTTCTTTTCTTTTTTCTTATCTTTTCTTATTTTATTTTTGTTTTGAACTGTGCCAATAATGTCAGTTTTTTCTCATTTTTCCAAAGTGTCATTTGTGTTTCTCCTCTGCCAGAGTTCTTCTGTTTACCTACAGCTTTCATGAAGGCCTAATGTTGGGTAGACTTCTCAAGCTGAGGCCCTTATATTGATACTGATTCATATAAACTAACTAAATGCATATAAAATTGTATATACATAAAAATTCAGGTATAATTTCTTTCTCTGGGCTGTCTGGCTGATGTGATACATCTGAGAATGACATTTGACTCTTTTTGGCTTGTGAGAGTCACATGGCTGATCCTTATGTATTCTGGGATCTAGTGTACAGCTATGTACTTTTTCTGTAGGTCTGCAGTCTTTTTACATTGATTTGGCTGCCCCTCTCTCAGTTGCATTTGTATGTTAGCAGTTTCATCACATTCCACCAGACACCACATCATTTCTTCATTCATGAAACCTCATTTCAAATTCTGACTCTTATCCAAAATATGGCTACTTCAAGCTCTATGTCATTCACAAATTTTATAGGCACACTTTGAGTAGTATAAATTGATTATGCTATTCAGAAATAATTAGATTTATCACATTGGAGCAGATGAATTTTGCATATGTTTATGATCTGGGATGAAAGAAAGTTAGAAATTTTTAAAGAATTTTATGGGACTCAAGATTAATACGTTTTCTTATATCCATTCATTCCAAGAGTATCATTTACTTGAAATTATAAGAACTTTTTCTCAACCTGCTCTGAGGAAAAAAAAAAAGCACATTACATATGATTAATGTATTATTTTAATTTTCCTTCTTATATTTAAAATTACTCATTAATAGTTTTTAATTAGTTTTTGAATGGTAGCAGACTAATAGGTCATCAACAGTACATTGCTAGTCACTTACAGAAAGTGTTTGTGTCTGAGATTCAGTGTCCTAAGTAATTTTTTATTCAATTTGACACAAGGAACATGATCCACATCTCGTATAAGTGTCATAAATGTTATTAGCTATTCTGTGTGATCCCACTTGTACACACAAAACTGATTAAGTCTCCAGTGAAACAGTTTCAGCATTGTCCTAATTTTAATTGAATTTTGAAATAAGTTGTTTAATGGAGAGTGGTTTATAGGCAACAAGTGTTGAATCATTCTTTAGACTCATATCAAAAGTGTACTGAAGTGGAAAGACAATGAAATTTTGAAGTTGAAATCAAAGGAGATTTCATTTGATGAGGGCAAATAATACAAGGCATGGAACAAAAAAACCTCAAGAAACCATCTTTTTAATTTAATCATATTAACATTGGTAAATGCATATTGTAACCAACGAAATTAAGGAAAGCTTATAGGAGTGAACAGTGAAAGATGTGAAAGGTGGCACAGCAAGGCTGTATTAGTTCTGGAGAAAACTATGGAATGCATTCTATTTTGTCTATTGAACTGCTACTATCCACGACAAGAATAAAAAGATGAAAGGAAATATGCTTCTGAGTACCAGAGTAGCCTTTTTCCTTATATGCATTTTTCTTATTCTTCTAACGAAAGAAAATGTGGGTAGTTTTGTCACCTTTATTTTTGTTGCATTCAAATCTTGGCTCCCAGTCTGTCCCATCTGGTAGTTCCAAGGTAGCTCAACAAAAAGGAAGGCTATACAATTATATACATATTTTTACAAATCTAATTATTATGGAAATTAATTATTACAGGAATGCTCAGGCATACTAATAAGTTTATTAAACTAAATATAAAAATATATATGTATAATGTGTTCCTACCTCAGTAAAAATATGGTTTTATGTGGCTTATATATAGATATAAGATATTAGATACAGGTAGAAAAAAAATCAGAAAAATGAGCAATAGTATCCAGAGAAGGCAACTGTAAATTCCACTGATTCTGAGAAACAGGAAGGTGGAAACTGTGAAAATTGCATGGAGGTGCTTTTATTTTGTTCTTATGGTTTAGTAAAAACTCTCTTCCCTCCCCCCAGCCCCTTTGGTCCCCTGGCTTGTTGGTAATAAAAGTCATTCTGTATCCTAATGCTCAGGTGTTACATTCTTTGTTACAATACCCAGCAAAACATCTTTTGAAGCACAGCTTGGACTGTATGACTGCAGCAGGGTATACTATGTGAAGGCTAACAAATGCATACAGACATTTTAATTGCTCAGCTCTCCTGAAATTTCATCTAGTTCAGGAGAAACTTCAGAAGAATCACCGCATCTTCACTTTATGCATATTGAAGCACCAGTTCTTCTTGGTAAATTTGTTCTTGATCACAGCAAGTGATGATTTTGTGTTCTGAAAGGAGGATGTACTTCACTTCTAAATGCTTATGGGGTCTAAAACACCTATAGAGACAGCTGTGAATAATGTTCTAAAAAATCTGCACTGACAAACTCCCCTGCTCCAAAAAAACCAACCAGAAAGGAATATGGGTGTAAAGTTTATCTGAATAAACAAGACTGAAAGTTTCTTATCTGACTTCAGTGTACAACATACAATGCTTGGCTCAATAAGTCACCTGAGGGTCAGTTTTTAATATTCTGTATTGTAGGTACTGCTTATATTTAAGTAAAACCAACATCTGCTGACTGCTGCTGTTCCACCAAGGATCATCCTCAAAACCTTTTCAATTTGAGTAGATATCTAAATAATGCTAATTTTGTATTTGTACTAATCTCTAAAGAGCACTGCAAATTCAGAGACAACATTGTTTTGTTATCAAAAGTAACTTAAGCTCTTAAAGGTGACCATTATAGATCACACACCAAAATGCTTTCAGTTCCTTTTTGTGTCCTTGTTCTCAGGGAAGATGTTTTCAGAAAACTAATCAATATTAGGCCCCGTTGTCCCCACCTTCTAATTATCTAATTAGGCACAGAAATGTAACACAAACCACCAGGCTTTTTTTTTTTTTCTTCTCACATTCACTTATTTCAGTTCTTCCTCCTAAGTAAGGTTATCTTGCTCCCTAAATTTTAATTTATTAAGTGTTTCACCTGAAAGCAATCACCCTTGCAGTCAATTCCCAGAATAAAACATCTGCCTTTTTAATTCAGACAGCCTATAAATGAAGAAATACACCAGGGAAACAGAATTATGTTTGCTTTCAGAAGGTAGAGGTGTTTTACTCAGGCAGTATTCTGGCATCAGTCAACCTGTTCTGTATTATGAATAAGCTTGTTTTTGAACTGGGCTACGAACAACAGAATTAGCACATGTTTCCCCAGCTCAGTTCCTGTTTCTTGTGCTTCAAATCTTTATTAATCCTTTTTCCTATACTAATTGACCTTTACATGGGCTACTTGAGACTTGTAAGTCCTTTGACTGATAGCACTACTGGCCTTCACATTTTCCTGAAGTATGTATTTACATGACAGTTGTGGTTTTAGTGCTGTCTGAAAAAGCACATCTTACAATTCCATGAAGATGAGCTCTTAATAAGTGATTCCTGCTGAGACCTTAAGGTTCTGTCTTGCATTTGAATGACTTCTTAATGTTTTAAGGTAAAACTGATACACAGGGATAATTGTATCATAACAAAATAATCCAAGGAATTAATTTTCATAATATAATATGCATGAAAGATTAATTTATGTTAGATGCAGGACTGCAATTATCTCTGATTTACTAATCAATTTGCATTTGACTTTTTTTGTGTGTGTGTGCATGGATTGTGAGATGACAGGCAAATAACTTAGTACAAACACAGAAGTACATATTTGAAGAACAGACAATATCCAAAATACAGAGATTTCTAGCATTTTTTAGTCAAACCTGTTTCCAGCGTTCCTCTTCAAGTGCACAGGAGGTTCCTTATTTAAAGCAGGACATTTACAACTCTTCATTCTTCTCTATGGAAGGCAAACCTGGACCTCTCAAACAGAAGATACTGGTCTATATATTGAGGCCAACTGATATCCACAGTAGTGACCATGCTGAGATCTAGGTTCTGCTTTATGCCAAGTGACTTCAAAATCCATGGTTGTTAGCACATGCTGAGATACTGCTATTATTTTTGTGTGTATACTATAAACTGGAAGGTATATATTAATACATGCCATGATGTTAGGATGAAAGTCTCCATTTTTCTGGGGAGTCAACCTGTTACAACCAAAGACAACGTTCTATATCAACACTGCAGATTTTGACTGTTACTTGCTGTCATCTTTGTGAAATGGTAAGAGCAATAAGGACTCATTTCACCTTATTTATCACAATTGTCCTTCATGTTCTCAGTTACCCATTTTACATTTTAAAAGAAAATACATGTAAACAAGTATGAGTCTATTTTGTACTAATAAAATTTGTGAAATTTTACCCGGAGGATTCAAGTAAATAGAATAATTCTTTTTTATCAATATTATCCTCAGCTACATATATTCTGGGCTAGATATTATTGGTTATAGTTTGACAAAAGAAATGATAGAAATATTTAGATCAGTGCTTACTTGAGCAAGTTGTTCAAATGATGAAATCACACATGTATTGCTAATCTCACACAAAGATATTTTCGTAACATTTGGTATTTGTTACCTACAGTGAAAAGCATTATGAAATAGAACAATAAGTATTTAACTGCTATTGCAGGTAACTGATTTTGTGGGGTAGATTAGTTTGTTTTGGTCGTTGTTTTTTTTTTTTTTTTTTTTTCCTGATTGGATGATTTCAGATCAGTTTTCCAGAGAAAAGTGAACAAATTAAATTCAGAAACCTGACTTTTATGTTACTCTTACTAAAGTAAATCTGGAATCAATGGAACTACTATTTCAATTGAATGGAAAGATTAAAACCAACAGTTTGAGATTTTTTCTTCCTTTTTGTAACAGTTTCTGAGTATCTTGCTTATGCAGAAGCTCACACCAGACAGTTTTGTCTCTGTGGTGACTAGAGGATGAACTCCAGAAATATTCTGCTACTCCTGTAGATTTGACCAAAACATCATGTCTATATGTGCATGTGTCTTTTCTTCATGCTTACTTACTTACACCCCTCCTCACCCTGTCCCACAAGCATGCAAAAGCCACCTAATCCCTCTTGAAAAAGAAATTATAAAGGCAATTAAAAAGGCCTTCTATGCATTAACTTGCTGAGTAGTTTTCCTCAAGTGCAATTTGTGAGCAATACATACTGTTCCTGCAGTGACGTGCAGAGAAAGGGAGAAGATGGTACATGAGCTTTATGCAAAGAAGGCTGTCATCAGTTTTGGTTTCCTCTGAGTTCCCACACTGGCAAAGTAAGCTGGCCCAGTCCAGCTGCTGCTTCTTCTAGAAACTGTGATGCAGAAGTTCAGATATATCTCTTTAACCAGTTATGAGTCACCTAGAAGTGCTTTCCATTTTTTTTTATTTTAGAATCCACCCAAAACTGTTACATGCATTATTATACGTGTGCAAGTATCGACGCAAAACAGCCAGAATGATGTGGAACCTCTGTGTGCCACATGCTTCCTTTACAATGCTGTTTCATAATGGTAAATGCAGCTGAGACAATGTTATTGAGGTCACAGGCAAGACTTTGACATTGAAAGTAGGTGACTTAAGCCTACCAGAACATGAACAATGTTGTTGCAAAGAAATTCACAGGATAGCTGTGCTACCCTAGAAGAAGATACTGCTGTACTGAAATTTCTGAGCTTTGATTTTCAAGGCATGTAGTATGGTGTCAAAACTTTCTATTACCTAATATTGAGCACCACAATGCTTTAACCTACACAGAAGAATGATTATGCATGATGAATGCAATCCTGAGCTTCTACAGACCTCAATGGTCTGCCTTGCAGTCATGATTTAGCTAATGCCAAACAGCAACAATATTTGTTGCAGGTGTTTGTCAGCAAGCATTAACCTAATCCTAAATAATGACTTCACTTTACAACAGGTTTTGAGGATTGCAAATCTATTATATTGCAAAGAAATTGAGGCTTTTAAAAGTGTTTCTAAGGGGAAAAAAACCCCAAACACATAGCACAAGTACGATTACCCAGAATAGCTAATAACATTATGACACTCTCACAGAATTTGGATCAGGGTCGATTCTGAATTCTGACTGTACTCTTAAATGGTAACCCATGCATGGTGTTTTACTGCCATTCTCTGAGTCTCTATTTATTAATTAATTAAACCCATACATATATGATTAAAAAGATGAAAAATGTCACAATAAATGGGTGTCTATATATAAAAATATTTCTGCAATGTGTGTGTGTGTGAAAATTATGATTCATTGTGTCAAAAGGTTCCATACTGAAGCTGGCATGTTGGCCCCTAGATCTGAAAAGGTATTTTATCACTCAGTAGACCAATGATTTGTCAAGCCAGCTACAGGACATAATACTTCCCCTGCCAAAAGGACATTAACATTTTTAAAATGGAGAGGGCAGTAGACAGTCTAAGAGAAGGAAAATAAAAAGTGCTTCCTAAATAAGGTCTAGATCAATAATATTTGTAAGGTAGGGGTTGCAGAATATAATAAAGTGTCTAGGAGACCCCCAAAAGGGAACAAGTATCAAAGCTTTTATACCCTTTTATCCATGGAAGGCAGATTGATAATATCAGCATTTGAAGGGTTTTGACTATTTAGCTCAGATAAACATCTACAGCTTGCCAGTTGGTTGAGAAGAAGGTAAGACAGAGTTTTATCTTAGATTAGATGTTATTTTCTTTCTTTTCTGTTATTTGTGTCTTTATGAATTTTTCAGCTGTGGTTTCCACCTAGGATTTTATAAATAAATAAACATTTTTCCTTTTACTTTAGTGTGGCCTGTTTAGCAGGCTAAGACCCAGAGAAGTGGAGATAATTTTAACTAGGGTTATGGACATTTCAGCCAGAGGTGAATACTGAAGTTCAATGATCCGGGACTTTCAGAGAAAAGAATATAATTGTGTCTACAGGTGTTTGAAAACCAGTATTTCAGTGTTCTGAGGAGCCTTGATCTAAGATAGAATACTCAAAAATCATTTAAGAAGATAACTGTTTCTGAGGTTCAGCCTAGCCTCTGTCCTGACAGAATATGGATGCAATGAAAGCACAGACTGGGAAGGCTTTCCTGAGTGAATGGTTGGCATCTTGTTTGGGCAGGAGTAAGTAATCATAGACTATTCCTACTTTGTAAACTTGGGGAAAAAAGGAGTGTACTGGAGGTATATCTAGAACTATAAAGGAGGTATATGCCAGCATTATTTAACATCGGAGGGAATCAAGGTCGTGACAGAGCTGTGGAGTTGCTGTAAGTCTGAAGGCTCTTATTATCATGAGGCACTACCAAGGACTGTTTCATCTCACAACTATTCTCAAAGTGAAGAAAATGTGGCTTAAAACAAATGCTAGGCTCATTTATCCTGAGCTGCAACATACATCCCAGATTTCTTCTGTGTCATCATGAGACTCACAGAGAGCTTAGACACGCTACAGGAAATGTCTTTGATAGTCAGAACCAGGAAAGATGCAAAGTCTGAATTTTCATTAAATGATGCAATATATTCCCGTGGGATTGAAGATACTGAAAGCTGGTATTTCTAACCTACTACTCAGTTGTGCCCATTGACAGCACTGAAGATTTTACAGACCTGTGAAATTCCTTACTTTAACATGTCTGACATATATTCAATATTAGAAAAAATGATTAGAGGCATATCAGATGTCTAGAGGGGAAAGCAGAGCTCTGAGGTCAGAACCTCTTCCCCTTCACTTTTGTTTTTAATATTGTTTTCAGGGTTGACTTTTCCCTTAATAACAGAGCAGGGCTTCTGTTTCTCTGAACTCTTTCAGAGCTGTCTTTTCCAATTCATGAGTTGGCCTTTTCTCCTCCATTCCCATCTCCTTCCCCAGAAACTAACTGCCATGTCTGTAATAAGAGCAAAGTGGATGGGTTTTTTGTAGGGTACCAGGGATGGGCTGTGGAGGCAGACCAGGGAATCCTCTTGAAATCTGAGGGTAACTTCAGTTTGCTTCAGAAGCAAAGCATGTCTTCTCTTCTCCTGCATAGGATAAGAGGATAATGTTTCTGTAGTTTCAGCCCCTGAGCATTCCATTTGCTTAATTTCTTTCCTTTACTAATTCTCAGTATAAGTTACTAAAAGATACCATCTAACTCGCTGAAGTCACTGCAATTTTGTGTCAGGTGAAAAGATTCCTGTGTACTCCTTTTGAGTTTCAATACATTTTTTAAGATGGTGCAAACATGTGAGATGTCATATTACTATGATATTTAAACCCATAGGCTTGTAACTACAATAGTTTTGGCACTGTGTCTCTTATCTTGATTACACAGCTTAACATTAAAACTAAGTTTTTTCTTTCTGTTACACCTAAATAAGATGTCTTTGAGCACCACAGGAATAAAAAAAGAAGCACATATACATATTATCCTGGACGAAAATTATTATATAGTTTAGGTGCACTGCAGTAAACACACTAGCTTTCCTTTCCACTTAGCTCCTGATCTCTCCGGTTTATTGTCAATGGTAGTAATAGTTACAGAGATTCTACTACTACAACACTTGAGCATCCTGGTGAAACAGAACAGGGCCACACTGTAGGTGTTGGGCAGACAGTACAAAGACAAACTCTTGTCTTATTGCCCCCTCAGCACCCCCCCACCCCCCCCAATATCCTTGTTATCCCCCTCTGTCCTAATTGCCCTTATCAGCTCTGAGGATTATTTGCATTAAATATTTGAGAACTTCTGGTTCTAAGACACTTGTAGAGTGAACATTATGATGTCTCTAGTTTATGAACTTACACATCAGTCTAAATCACTAATCCATTTACTCCAGTATTCCACCTCTGACTATAACTGTCTTAACTAGTTCAGGACATTTCCAACATGAACCAACACATAGTTACGGAGCAATGCAGTGATGTGAAATAATGTTGTCATTATCATCAGTAATTAACAAATTAGCTTATAAATTCAGCAGAAAGATTTCTATCCTCCCCACATTGTTCAAACCAGATCTTTTCTCGGCCAGAACACTGAATCTGACTTTGAATACCTTGTTTTCAATACACATTATTATGCACCATAACAGGTGTTCATGTATGTGCCACCTTTGATGTGAAGTTTTCACTTCTAAATCAGTGTGGTTTTTTCTTCTTCCAGAATATTGCTTAGTTTGTTGATTTCTCTCTGCATACTTTGGAGAGAATTGTTTGCATTTGCAATGTGTGCGGGCATGACATCTGCCTCAGAGTCAGTTGCTGTGTTCACTACTCAATGAAGCAATGAAGCATTTGAAATGCAGGAACATCCCTTAAACATCGTTGCTAGTTAATGATTCTTCATGCTCTGAATGGTGCATCTCTTGCATTCTGTGTCATTAATCTTAAAATGACACACCTTACATTATCAGTAGTCTTACTAAGAAATAAACTCAACGAAACCAACAAAAAACTGAGAGGAACCTTTCAAGAAATTTTGTGTTCAAACAATAATGTATCATCTTGATAATTCAAAAAAGAAAAAAAAAAAGTTGATAATATTGTTCTCCCTGCATTCCTCTATAAACAACAGACATTTCACTTGGAGCTAGTCATGGTTAATCATCCTTCATACATAGAACTCAAAATTATCAAAGATCCTGCTGCTCTCTGACTTTTTTTTTTTTTTTTTTTTTTTTTTTCCAAATTCATCCTCATCCTGATGTCTGGATATGTGGCAAGCATTAGGTTAGGCTGAACAACTGAGCAGATGTGAATAAAAGTCTGTGATAAATGCAGTGTGCAGAAGGCATGGAACAAATCTAAAATGGCACACTAGCGAATTTAGACCCAATTAAGAAAGAGTTTGCAATCTAGCCAAAATGAGGGTGCAAACCAAAGAGTAACTTACCCTTTTGGAAGGGATCAGCACATTCTTACAAGGCTGTTGGGGAACATTTTAAGGACAAAATATTTAAACCCAAATTTTAAACAACAGTATGTTTGGGTTTGTTCTGGCATTGACTTAGTACTCTAGCTAAAACATTACCACTTCTCACTGATATATGCTCTCTGCAGTCAAAGTTCTTAAAAAGCAAGATATGTTTTAGTGATTAAGCTCTTTGTGTGAAACACTGTATGGTAGCCTCAAAAAAGGAAAGTGGGTGGATTTGCAGTAACCTATATAGAGTGGCATGGGAGTTATACTGTAGAGCTTCCCAATAGGATTTAGCTAACTTTCTTAGATCCTGAATGCAAACTAAATAGAGTGCTTTGCATTAAATATCACCTTAGCAAAAAAATCACCTTGAAGGCTGCCATTGAGGAAAAAGGAAAAAAGAGCAGGCAGTAGGGAAAATCTGGCACAGTGAACTATCATCTCAGTACAAATTACTCCAATAGTTAAAGAAAAGTCAGGGTCTCACTGTTTTTGAATGTTGTAATAACCTATTATAATATTTACTTTGAATTACAACTTTTCTCTCAGAATAATACACAAAGCTTTACCCCAGCACATTTTATAGTAACAGTAAACCTTAAAGAGATTAAATCATATAAAATTTGAAATATTAGTTTTTTTAAAAACCCACTTATCTGTATCAAAGAGGATAATAATGAATTCTTAGTGGTGAGACTCAGAAAGTTCTTACCAAGCTAAAACCTGAATTATACTGTTTAATAAAAATAATAATTAAAATTAATTATTTTTTCCAAGGCTGTACCATACAGAAGAACTTAATGTTTGTGTGTCAGAATGCTAAAGACTATTGAGATGTACTAAATATTAAGTATTTTTGTCAAGTATTTGTAAGTTTTTTCGTTCCTCTATCTTCAGGTCTTTGAACTGGCTTAAAAACAAAAATGACTATTTAAAAATGATTCTTTTTTTGTAGTTCTTGTTTGGAACCAAGCTGTCACTAAAAAACATCAGAGAAAAAAAGAATACTTTATTTTGAAAATTGAAGGATCACACATAATTCACAGAAATATCCTTTTCAAGCTAACAGAAATTTGAAACCTTTGGGGGTTCTCCTGGACTCATTTGGATTTCAGATTTTTAACAACTGTGATAAGACATGACACTAAGAACACCAGATTACATGAAAAGTGGTTCAGACATTCCTAAAATACACATTCCTTTAAAATATATAAGTGGAAAGTAGAAGAGAACATGGTTTATCTGGCTTCAGAGTAATAGATTGATTTCTGCACTAAAAATACCAGGTTCTAGGGTGTTTTTTATTTTCTCTTAGGAGACTGCCTTTGTTTAACGGTGCTTATTTCAACAGAAACAAAAGAAAAATCATTTGCATCCAATCCATTATGGGTCTCATCTGGAGCCTGTGGAAATCAGCCATCCAATAAACTTGCATGGGCTTTGGATCAGGCCATGTATGAAGGAAGAAAATGCTTCTGACCCCAAGAAAAACAAAATTTAGTCAATCATTAGCAGAAATCTTGCAGATCTGGAGTGACAGCAATATGATATATTGACATAATTTAATTTATATATTGAGAATATGAATCTAGCTTATCAGATATTGAACTGCAAAATGAACATAGAGGTGATAGTTAAGAAATAGCATTGTAAAGCTTTATATCGACTAACCAGATTCACAAAGTGTAAGATTGTGACCAATACCAGATTTATGATGATTCTACATTAATTTCTATTTCTGCTTTTTGAAAAGTTCTTTGATGCCAATGTAATTACAGATCGTTTTACTTGGTGTGTTGCATACAATGTTGTTAGTGCATTCTCCTACTTTCAGATGCCTACAATTATCTATATCTATATCTATCTATATCTATATCTATGAGGATTTTAGCATGATTCATTTCCAGTATATTCATTATCCTCTGTCCACTGCTTTAATCAACATCCTGGAAAAAAGCACTAAATGTTTTTGAACATAGCAGACATTCACCGTAATGAAGATGCAAGGAAGTATATGTTTAGTTTTCTTTCAGTTTAAATAAGAATGCCTTGATATTAAATAATGACAAAACTGTATCAGGAAATGATTTTGAGCATTGCAATACTTTTTATTTATCACCTGTTAATTATAAGTGAATGGAATCAAGCAATTCTTCTTAAAGTGTTAGCATTAGCATCCAGGTTTGCAGAAAGCTTCCCAAATAGTTCAGAACAGAAATATGCAAACATGTACCACTTGCTATTTTGGAGTTAAAGCAGTGTAGAAAACCAACCTTCAGAATGCTGCTATCGAAATAAAGTGGGATAGAAAGCATTGTAATAAAATTGCCAAAGGGATTAAGTTCTCAGGGCAAATCAAGCACCGTTCAAATAGTGAATCTTGTTTTGCATTCCAGCAAGCAGAAGAAAAGGGAGACGCAACAAAGAAAACAGACATCATCTTAGATTAGTCCAACGTAAATGAAAGAAAGAAAGCAAGCTGAAAATTGTAGAAGAGTTGATTTCACTACATGTTTATGTTAATAGGGTATTTGACTTTTGAATGCTTCATAAACCTTGTTATGTTCAGTGCTATTTGAGGTAGTAAAACAGCTGGAACTCTGCCAGAAGCTTTAATTGGAATCAGCTTAGCAGGAGCTGACAAGGTTTCCTAGTGTTTAGTTTCAAACTTATTATAAAAATGCAAAATTATGTGCTATTTATTTTCCATTCGTCTTTGGTGTACACCCATAAAGGTGAGGCATAACTGTGCCAGAAAATGGAATAATTTTTTCTCACATGCCCCAGGCCAGTGTTTTGAAGAGGACAGTGTGGGTACTGTTGGTTATAATTAGACATTTCCTCACACAGGAGGCTGCAGAGACTCACCAGAGAGCTCTCTTTGTTTTGCACATCTTGGCTATTGATTAGGCCAGCGTGTCAGATGGCCAGAATAACACCTCTGTTAGCAATATGTGACTAGGCAATGGAATCAGAGGGCATCACGAAAGAAACATCAGCAGAGCAGTCTGATTAACAGTCTTCACCTAACAATAAAACAGGGGGCTGCAAACCAGGGCATGTTGCTCTGCAGAGGGAAGGAATGTTTTGTGGCATCAGCCAGCCCTGCGGGCTGGTCCATATGGGGGGGACCTGAAAGACAGAATTTTGTCCCAGGAAGCAACTGCAGTGTTTGAACCTTTGAAACTGATTAAAAACTTTAGCCCAGAACTATTAAAAAATATTGTTCATTCATTATCTATAGCTACAATTTAATAGATTAAAAAAAGTTTTTTCTCCCTTCAGATTGTCTGCATGATGTCTTGGAATTCTGCACTTCATAAATGTAGGTCATATGGATACGTAACAAATACAGATAAATGACTTCCACCAAGGCTGCTAAGACAGGAACGAATCCCAAGATAATGTTACATTGTCAAGAGGCCAAAAGTAGTCAAGAAAGTCATGTCTGGTAGACACAGCTTTCAGAGTTTTAATAGAAAATCTTCACCTTGGGAAACTTCTAGTTCACAGGAAATACTGCCCCACACTCCACCCCCATCTCATGAAGCCATTTTCAGCAGGCTATTTACCATCACTAACAAGCCTCCCCACAAATACTACTTCTGCATGAAGTGCAGTTCCTTCTCAGCCTCACTGTTTGAATAGATGAAGTGAAAGTAAGCAAATAGCAAAAAGTAGGAAATAGCAAAATTCATCTTTGTTTGATATTTGTAATTAATTTGAAACATCATGATTGGCCAGGATAAAGGTACTGACTGAGATGCAGTGATTTCTCTGGGGCCAACGGAATAGTTTGATAGCCTTGCTCCCAGTCACAGGTTTTGCAAAGACTTGAATCAGAATGCTGCATCTGTAATCTCAGACCCAGGAAGGCTTTTGAGTCCTCTGGCCTGCGGTTCTGAGGGAAAGACAGATCATGTGACAACTTCTCAGCAGCTCAGTGCAACAAATACAATTTTGACATTACTTGTGAAAGGACGCAAGCTTTGTACTGACCTAATAGTGTAGTGCTTCAGGACATGCCTGGGCTTGCTTTGACCTGAGCTTATTTTTAGCTAGTTTTAGGTATCATAGGAATTGTCTACCAGCCAGGTAACTACTGCCTAAATTTGCCTCAGCTAGGTTTTTCACTGTTGCACAGTGCAGTGTATAATGTTAATTAATAGACAGTAACAATAACTAGCAATACTATGTAGACTGAATTCTTTATGATCCTAAAAGAAAATGTACTGTAAGAAAGTATAATGTAGAATTCAGAACCAAGGAAGAAAGTGGAAGAAAGCATATTCTTTTAGATAATGTAAAAAAATTAATGTCACATTGTGACAGTGTCCCCTCAATCCCAGAGGAATGGGAAGGAGATTCAGAAAAAAGGTAAAACTTGTGGGTTGAAGTAAGAACAATTTAATAATTAAAATAAAATATAATATAATAGTAGTAGTAGTAGTAGTAATGAGAAGGAGAAAGAGAGAGAGGAATAAAATTCAAAAAGGAAAAAAAAACCCAAACCAACAAGTGATGCACAATATTTAGCTGCTCACCACCCACTGACTGATGTCCAGCAAGTGCCTGAGCAGTGATTGGGAGGCTTTGGCCAACTCAGCCCAATTTATTTACTGAGCATGACGTTATCCCTTTGGCTAGTTTGGGTCAAGTGTCCTGGCTGTGTCCCCTTCCAATTTCTTGTGCCCCTCCAACCTTCTTGCTGGCAGGGCCTGAGAAACTGGAAATTCCTTGACTCAGTAGAAATATTACTTAGCAACAACTAAAAACCTCATTGTGTTATCCACATTCTTATATTAAATCCAAAACACAGCACTGTACCAGCTACTAAAAAGAAAATTAGCTCCATCTAAGCCAAAACCAGGACAACACCTCAGAGCCCGCTGAGCTCTCCTGCTTGGCAGCAGGCTACAAATCAGGATCTCCCCTTGAACAGGGACACCTCTCAAGGTTACTCCCAGAGGCTGAGACAATCCCTGCTCCAACCGATTTTCGGTAAGCGATTAATAGTATGCTAAACTTTGAAATCTTATCTAAGTGATATAAAGGATTGATTGTGCATATATAACCCTTTAGACATAAACCATTGACCAAGTCTTGGACTAAGTCTGGACACAGCTGCAACTAAATTGCCCTCTGAGGAGGAGTTTAAAGTTCAAGGGGGTCCTTTCTGAACCTCATGACTCAATAGGAGGGGCTCCCTGGCAGTTTTGTCTGACTGTCCTCTATGCAGTACTCGAGTGTACCTTGCCATCAAATGTTGTTAAACCACTGTCACATTTGCCATTGGACTTTGTTATGTCAATAAAGTATATTGTTGCTTCTTTCCTATGAGTGAAGTGCATGACTCCATCTGTGACACAAGTGGATCCAAAACCGAGAAGAGAGGTGCCCATCTCCCTGTCAGACATCTGCGTGCTGAGGAATCATTGTACCTCCCTTCCCTACCCTTCTTGAGGAAGCCAACAGGGCACTGGAAGGTGAACATAACATATCATCAGAGAAAAAGTATGTGTAAGTGTAATACCTTTAGCAGTATGATTAAGGATTTTTTTGAATAATAATTAGGTAATTCAGACTATGACTTTTAGTTTAATTGCAACTGTAATAATACCTGTTTATTGTGTTTTATTAGGCTGTTCAGACTTTAGACTAGCAACGCCATCTTGGCTCTGCATGTAAATTGTGGCTCCTTTTTGCCCAGAACAATGTTTTGAATGTATAAGTACTGCATATAGACGCCTTGTTTTTTCTGGACAGGAGCACACAAGTCTATGGGAAAAGGACAATAAAGTCTGTATATGAAAACCGGTAAGATCATATGGTTATATATTTATCCCTCCTTTAACATTAAAACCCATTCATTGTCAATCCCAGCAGCTGCTCACTCCAATCCCATATTTGTTAAGATTAGTAATTTTACATATTGAGTTGTTTCTCAGGAATCTCATCCTTCAGGAAAGCAATACAATCTACTGAATTATACTCCTGCCTGCCTTGATAATTTACTATCTGAAGTAGTTGCACTGTATATAAACTACAGTCTATGTCTAAAAGTATCAGCAAATATCAGTGAGAGTGTGATTTGGTAAACTGTAGCTAATGAGAAAGTAAAACAAGTAGCAAAAAGAGATAAAGGGCTTTCCATCTCCTCAAATAGAATGAAATGAGAAGAAAATTTGCCCCAATATTCTACAGTTTCCTAAAATTCTGTTCTCAGTTTTCTGGTTAAAATCTGAAGCTCCAAAAAGAGAAAAATAGGTGGATTTAAGTCTTCTTTTTGCAGTCCCCTGTGGATATCCTGACTGATTCTGATGGTAAAAAAAGTGTAACAAAGCCAGATACACCAGCCCTCATGGTTCTTGTATGAGGTTAGTAAATTAGTAACAGTTAGAAGCCAGGGTTTATGCTCGATTTGTCTTGTTTGGTGCAAAGACTTTTTGTCTCCCCTTGCAAAAGGGCAGTTGAGAAAGTAGCTGACATAACTGAGCCAATTGTTTTTGGTTCTAGGGTGCTCTATAGAGCACATGAGAGCAATCTTCTGTGTTCAGCATCTGGCTGGTAAGTTCAGTATTTTCTACATATATAGTCATACTTCATTCAGGACCACTTTTCTTAGCATCGAGTAGAAATGGGAAGCAACACATTTCACATCAACAGCTAATTCCATGTTCCATCACTCCATTTTCAGAGTCTGCAAAGGTAAATGTTACTCATACAGTTTTTCTCTGCAATTCTATAACTGCATTACAGTGGGAGTGAAATTTCCCTTACTGAGGTGCCAGAAAGTGTAGTGACTTTAAAGGTAAGAAAGAGTTTATTTAAAGACCTAGAAGAATCCTTCTGCTGCAAACAAACAAAACCGAACAGTGCTGTTCAGCTGAGCAGCTGACAAGAGATTAGCAAAAGCTGAACATCTAGTGACTACCAGGAGACAGCAGGCAAGGTCAAACAACAAGAACTGAATGAGGGGCAAGCAAGCAGAAAACAAATTAGAGAACAAGCTTTGCACAGGGGCAGAGAAATACATCTAAAAACCTGTAAAGATACTTCAAAACTAGATGAAACACACTTCTGAGCTCTGCATATTTGTAGTTCATATTTTTTTATTCTTTGTCTGAAGAGCGATGAATGTACAATGGATGTGCCTTCCTAAATATCTCCTCTGCTGTGTTGTTTTGACAGAGTCAAGTGCACTAACAAACATATTTGAGTTGTGGTAAATCGTCTGCAGACACTATAATGTCCATCTATGCAACCACTTCTCCAGGAAGAAAAAACCTTGTGAAAAAGGGAAAACATGCAATTCCTTAAATTATATCAGTGTCTGGGTGCTGTACATAGTTAGCTTGCTTCATTGAAATAGTTCTGAAAGGTCTATGTATGCACGTATTATATTCACCTATTAAGAATCTTATTTTTTCCCCTGCATGTACAGGCAGATTACATGATACACATTTTGATCTAGTGTGTCCAACATAAAATGCAGTTGAAACAAGTTCTCCATATGATTATCAGTATCAGTTTGTGCACGTGCTCTTTGCTGATCTGTGGCAGCCCCTGTAAGAGGCTAGAAACAGAAGCATTCAGAAGCTGAGTCTAGGAAGGAAAACAGTGGTCAAAGTGGGAAATACTAGGCAACTTTGTGCTCTACAGAGATTATGCAATAGATAACACAAGGATGCCTGATCAACAGTGTATGTAAATTCCATGTAATATTTTAAGAATCTAAAATTTGGTGTGTGTTCGGTAAGCATGGGACAGAAAGAAAGGGAGAAAAGCACTTCTTGATCAAGATTAATGAGATTAGATTCTCCTGAAGACAAATGCAGATGTTTGTTGCAGGTACTGTTGCTGAATGTTGACACTCAAATGTTTACAGGCATGGGTTACAGCTGTTGACAGCCATTTTAGTGTTTATACCACTAAAAGTGGTGCTGAGACATTCACTGTATTTACCCTGTTGCTGCTGATTAAATATGGCTCTATTGAGGCCACAGTACCAGCACCCTACTTTTGACACACCTTTGACTCCATCCAAAGCTTTTTGCTTGTGCAGACCCATAAAACCCTAGAAAGAAGATTACATTATCTGGATAACCAGGCTGTAGCAATTCCAGCACTTGCGCTAGGCTATAGGGTCCCATAAAAGAGAGCCCTTCATTACTTATTGGGGCTATCAGCATAGTAGACCATCTTCATACAAGCCTTCATTAGCCCCTTTGTATGTGCTATGTATGAGAAAAGCCAACTCATCCTTGCTTCTTAAATCAATCCTATCATGACTAAACAGATATTTTTTAATCTAAATCTATGGTGTTTATAACTTTCCCAAAGGCTATAAATATTCGAGTAGGAAATGTCTTGCTTACAAATACTAAAACCTGACAAATCGATCATGTAGCCAGTATATGAGCATCTGGTCTCCCTAGCATGCCTTGCAAAGTGCTACCCTGTGAATTGCACTTTGGCTTCTGAGAAATGTCATAGAGAATTTCTTCTTTTGCCAAGGGTTTTATTACCAAACCCTACCAAACCCTACAAAAGGAAAAGTGACTGTTAGAATGGTATTACTTGTTTCTAATCTAAATGTCTCTTTATAGTATTGTGACTATATGAATAGTTATACTTATGAATAGCAAAGGAGTTGTATGGGTGGCCGTGTGTGTGACAGAAATCTGATTGCTACCAGCATGTGTTAGGTATTTATTTTTGAAGTTATGAAGCTATGCCCCACTAAAAAATTCAGAAATGTAGAAGCTATACTTTACCACAGGGATGATTTTGCTAAACAAGCACATTTAAAACAACTCAAGGTGTACTTCAAAGGGATTTCTATATTTAAAATGAGTTTGTTTTCTCAGGGGGAAAAAGAAAAAAAGCAATTTACAGTCTGATGAATTTTGTGACACATAAGTTATAGAAAGGGGATTCAGTGTATCATTTCAAGTATCACTTAGTGCTGTACATCATTTATCAACTGGACAATTGAGTTGCTTGTTCATCACTCCTGGCAGGATAAGGCAGGAAACTGCTGCCAGTTGTTGATGTTTGCTGTTCTTTTGAAACTCTCAGTGTTAAGGGAACAGCAAGAAGCCAGTCTCCTTACAGCGGGAGTTTTGGAGCCTGAAATGTTGTCTCTGGCCCTAACTCTGTAATAAGTCAGGAAATGAAGTTGTCTGAGTGAACATGTTGTTGCAGGTTGGTTAATTAAAGGAATATAAATTACTGAAGTAAAGCCCACAACAGAGACTTCTGCTTATGTGGTTTACAGATCAATTTTGTGACAACATTGCTGTACCATAACATGCACACCTATAACATTAAGTAAATTCTTGAGGAGTTAGCATAAACTATATGAGCAAAAACCAGTTCTGTACACATCCCCCACCCTCCCTATCTACAATAGAAAGGTTTTAGTCTGTCCTGTGATGTACACTAAACCTGATGTAATCTCCCTAAATTGTCATAATCTGTGACTAGGTAGACTGGGTAACTCATTTCCTTCCTTTTACAGAAGAAATTATTATTGTTAAATAGAGAATTAGTTCACTTCTCTTTCAGAAGAGTGAAGAAAGTAAAGTGGACAGGGGACCACTGTGTAAAAAGAGGCAGATGTGAACAGTCAGCATTGGTTCCTTTTAAGCAAGTAGAGGCAAGGTCGTGATGGACAGGAAGAAGTCTAAAGCATAGCTTTTTCAGGGAATAAATATTATCGCCGTTTCCTTGTCTGGACATACAAAGCAATGAAACCAGAAAAGAAAGTTGAATGTATGTATCAGTAAGATTTCCTATATTATAAGGAAACAGTGAAAGAGGATTCCAAACCCAGTCTTTCTTTCTCTCTTTTTGCAGGGGTTATAAAAAGACTCTTTTTCTCCATTGCCCAGTTCAGCAGAGGTTTGATCTTTTTTTGCATCCTGCATGGCAGAGGTCAAAATACAAGTCACTGAAACATGTGTCATCTTTCAAAGATCCTAGACACTGTTCTCTTCATTACAGTGAGACCACTGCTCATGAACAGGTTTCCTTAAACAGATGCTACTGCACTGTTGTTGTTGTTGGGGGGTGTGTGTGTGTGATTTTCTTTAGTTTGCCACGAGACTAGAAATAATTCATATTGCAACAGAACTGAACTGTTTCAAAGTATTGCTTATTTACCAGGACTATAAATAGGTAATCTTACTACAGTCACCTGATGCTAGGATTTTCAAAACAGTGTGGTCCATTATTCCTTTAGATTGCCTAGAAAATCCCAGCCTGGGATGCTGGCAGCATACAGGAAATACTAATACAGATACATCAGGAGTTTTACATAATTATGTATAGGATTTATAAGCATTTAGCTTAAGCCCAGGAATTTTAAAGCTTAACTTGGTTTAAGTGGTTCACAGAATTTGTGAGGGATAAATTGCACTCAGAAAGTCAAGGTGTTTTTTTCCACGATTATTTTACCCCTTGGAAAATGTTGTTAGTGCAGATGAAAACTTTTTGCATACACCACTCTTTCTTGTATCTTCCAAAAACTTCAGACAACCCTTTCCTGAAATAATGTTGTCCCTTCATAAGGTAATTGTTATAGCCCTCTGCTGGGGCAGAATTATGTACCTTTTCTCATCAAATCTCGTTATTTTAACAGACAGAGGAGTGTTCAATTGTCTCCATACTAAGGACCCTTGCTAATCAAACACTTTTTAAAGCACTTGGCTGATTCTTTGATAAAGACTTAAAAGATCAGCAGATCTCTGGGAGAAGTCATCAGGCATAACCAGTGCGCCTATCTTTCAGGTTTCTGTTGAGACTTTTCCTTTTCCTTTCTGCAAATGGATTTTATGAACATGCATGTGTGTGCTAAGTTATTTTGCTCAACATTTGTAAAGGGGAGCATAAAGACATAAAGCTGCTTGGCAATTTATGCAGGGAAAAAAAGTTTTGTTGGAGAATACCATTTAGTTAAATTCAAGACGGTTTCGACATTCAGACTCAGGCAGGATTCCCAGGGAACTCTTCATGGTCAACTGCAGAGGCACCAAAGGAAAAAAACTACAACTGTGGGGTAGGAGTTGGCTGACACTCTGGGACTCACCACCCTGCCAGTGGGGATCTTGTCTGGGTGTCAGGAATCTTTCATGGTCTGTGGCAGTTCTGCTGATCAGTGACTCCCAAACCACTTGCCATACAGCTGACATAAAACCCAACTGAAACCTGGGGTATCCTTGTATTGTCTCTGGCCCGGAGACAAAAGACTTTCAGGCTCATAACACAAACAAAGCCAGAAACCTATTACTTTTTATTAGGATGGACTATCTAGCTCCAGGCAATGCTCTTGTCTACTTCAGAGTGGTAGGTAAGTGACTCTGCAACTGCTACAAGAAACTCATGCTCTGTGTGAACAAAAAATTTCAAATAGCTCGGCACAATTTCCCCTGCTGTAAACCAGAAATCTTATTACCAACTTATGCACTTCTATCAATGCTTTGTGATCCTTGAATAAAAGGCCCTGCATGTTATTACATTATCTTTATTCCATGCAGTATGTCAAGACCTGAGTTTGGCCCTGCAGTATGCTTCCTTAAACACTGTCAATTGCATGGTGTCTGGTACTACTGAATTAACTTAGAATATCTGTCTTTAAAACCAGTGCCTCTGCGCATTCATAAAAAAAAATAGACAGGAAAAAGCCTTAGTAACAGAAATGACAAATACTTTTGGAAGTAGCACTAATCAAATTTTAGCTTTTGAATTTTATGACTGAAGAACTTTATGTAAGAAAAAATCCCTGAGGAGACTTATGGGTGATTATTGCACTGGCTTTTTTCATTCCTCCATGTGAGTTTAAGGAAAGCTTTGTTTTTTGCATGCTCTTTCTAAACCTGTAGAATAGAAAGCAGTCTGTAAAGGGAAGTCTAATAAAATTGTCATTTACTACCAGTATTTTCTCTGGAGATTTTTTTTCTTTTAGTAAACTTATCTTGGAGCTTTTTTCCCAGCCAGTGTTCTCCCAGTTCAGCTTCACAACCTCATTTTTCAGGGCTTGTCCAGTACTTTCACTTTATAATAATTTTAAATTGATAAATGTTACCGGTTCAGTCTTAAAATCATAGCCATCAAGTGTTTTACTATTATGAGTGTATCTCAACCTCACAATGTCCTTGTGAAACAGATAAATAATCTGGGTCTATATTGTGGATGAGAAAGACCACATACACAATACCCATGGACCATGTTGCAAGACACTTAAGTTAGCACTGATTTCATTGTACTTCCACAGGAAACACCACATAGAGCTATTTGTGAAGGTACATTGAGTTGCAGAACAATAAGTTTATTCTGTCACCTATCATAGGGTTATCTGGTGTGGAGTCAGGGTCCAGGTTTTATTCTTTTGTTCCAGAAGGTAATTGGAGTGGTCTTAATTCTAACCTAAGGTGTAGACCATAAGATGTGAAAAAATAAAATAAAATAAAAGGCTTAGCTGTTCAAAGGTATGTAAAAAAACTTACACCGAATCACTTAAGTGGAAGTTAAGCATCTAATAGCCTGTGAGGATCAAAGTATTTCTGATTTAGTCATGGTCCTAAAGGCCAAGCAGGGAACTGGTTCTACCACTCATGCCTGAGATTAATGCTGTTGCCACCAGATCAGCCTAATGGGGTTTTTCTTCCAAGCTCTTTTGGCAAAGGAATTCATCAATGAAAGGGCTTACAGACTTTTGAAATTCTCATATTTGACTGAAATAGTTCTTGCTGCAACTGAAATCATCATATGATGTCTCATACCCTGGCCACCTGTAAAGGAAAGCTTGCACATTTTTCCTGACATCAGACTAGGGCTAGCCTGGTAGCACTTGCATGGAGAAGAGTGTTTGGATCTGAACAATTCTGCAAAAAGATACAGAATAGTCAGTTGGACCAGTATAAAACCTGCACACACAATTTTTCTGGGTCCATCTTCAAAATGTACAGTTATTGAATAGCAGCAAAGAAAAGAATAAAGACTAAAATCCACCCAAAGCATATTATCTTTGATTTTTTTTGTTATCTTCAGATAACTTAGTTTTTCTGGTCTTTTTTTTTTTTTTCCCTCCAAAGCTTTTCTGCAGATTTCTCTTATTGCAGTAAAACAAAACAAATGAAACATTACTAAAAAAAGAATGACAAAATATTTCCTTTTTTTAAAAAAAATGTTACCTACTTCTTACTATAATAATTTTCCCACATAATTTGGATTTGGCAAGACTGCCAGAGGAATGACCTTGTTCAGCACTTCAATTTATGTTTTCATCTTCAAGAACTTGAGGTGGCTTATGAGCCAGCAAATATAAAATACAGGAACACATCTTAAAGCAAATGCATTTATTTTATTGAATA
The DNA here is from genome assembly GCF_017639655.2 of Falco naumanni. NCBI lineage: Eukaryota > Metazoa > Chordata > Aves > Falconiformes > Falconidae > Falco > Falco naumanni. Next base: position 58,356,593 of record NC_054056.1, on the reverse strand, counting down.
AATAGAAAATTGCAGCTTCTTATATGGCAGAAGCCCTAAACTATAAAAGTATAATAAAATCAAACCTGAAATTTCCAGTTTTATGTTATATATTTCTCTTGTCAGAGGGAAACCTAATAAGCACTGCCTTTGGTAGCAGGCATGTATAAGAAAAGCAAATGAAAGGGAAAATAAGTTAGAGGTTTATTTATTTATTTATTTATTACCACTGTGAAGACTTTCATTATTGACATTATTTTATTGAGGGCAAAATTTTTTTCAGTACAGCTAAAGAAAATTGCCCCTCAAAAACACTCTTAAAGCACAGTTCAGTGCATTCAAAGCCTGGGCACAGGAAGATAAACAGAAAGTAACAGGCTGCCTTCTACAAAACTTGTGTTCAGAAACATTTTTTAAGGGGTTAAGGAAAACAAGAAGTAGGTGTACTGATTTAGAGCTTACTAATTCTGGGTTGCCTATTTTTCTCGAAAACATAGAATTAGAGAATTATAGAATGGTTTGGGTTGGAAGGGACCTTAAAGATAGACTAGTTCCAAGCCCCCTGCCATGGACAGGGACACCTTCCACTAGACCCACTTTGCCCAAAGCCCCATCCAGCCTGGCCTTGAACACTTCCAGGGATGGGGCATCCACAGCTTCTCTGGGAAACCTGGCCCAGGGCCTCACTCATCACCCTCACAGCAAAGAATGCCTTCCTAATGTCTAATCTAAATCTACTCTATTTCAGCTTAAACCGTTCCTCCTTGCCCTATCCCTACATGTCCTTGTAAGAAGTCCCTCTCCAGCTTTCTTGTAGGCCCCCTTTATGTACTGGAAAGCTGCAATAAGGTGTCCCCAGAGCCTTCTCTTCTCCAGGCTGAACAACCCCAATTCCCTCAGCCTGTCTTCACAGGAGAGGTGCTCCAGACCTCTGATCATCTTTGTGTCCCTCCTCTGGGTTTGCTCCAACAGGTCCATGTCCTTCTTATGATGAGGGCTCCAGAGCTGGATGCAGTACTTCAGGTGGGGTCTCACGAGAGTGGAGTAGAGGGGGAGGATCACCTCCCTGGACTTGCTGGTCATACTTCTTTTGATGCAGCCCAGGATACGGTTGGCTATCTGAGCTGCAAGCATACTTTGCTAGGTTGTGTTGAGGTTAATGTCCAGCAACCACCTCAAGTCTTTCTCCTCAGGGCAGGTTTAAATCCATCCTGTCTCCAGCCTGTATTTGTACTGGGGATATTTCTGACTCACATGCAGGACCTTGCACTGGGTCTTAACTTCATGAGGTTTGCATGGGCTCACCTGTCAAGCCTGTCATGTTCGCTTTGGATGGCATCCCTTCCCTCCAGCTTGTCAACCCCACCACAAAGCTTGGTGTGGTTGACAGACTTGCCGAGGGTGCATTCAATCCCATTGTATGCATTACCCACAAAGATGTTTTACAACACTGGTCCCCGTACTGACCTGTGAGAAACGCTGCTCTTCACTGGTCTCCACTTGGACATTGAGCTATTGACCACAATTCTTTGACTGTGACCATCCAGGTAATTCATTAACCATTGACTGGTCCACCCATTGAATCCACATCTCTCCAATTTAGAGTCAGGGCTGTTGTATAGGACAGTGTTAAATGCTTTGCAGAAGTCCAGGCAGATGACACCAGTTGCTCTTTCCTTTTCCACCAACACTGTAACATGATTGTAGGAGGTCATCAAATTTGTCAGGCATGATTTGCCCTTAGTGAAGCCATGCTGGCTGTCACCAATCACTTCCTTATTTTCCATGTTTCTTAGCATAGTTTCCAGCATAATCTGTTCCATGATCTTGCTGGGCACAGAGGTGAGACTGACTGGTTTCCTGGGTCTTTTTTAGTTCCCTTCTTAAAAATAGGAATTATGTTTCCCCCTTTCCAGTCAGTCTAAACATATCTACTGCTTAGTGAAATCTCTGATATATGCTGAGAACATGTTAAAAGTACTACACAGAAAGTGAAGACTTGGGTGAAAATCAATAACTGGTTTACCATCATTAAATTTATGTCTAACTTCAAGCAAGGTGAAGAGGCCCTTGACAAACACACTTGTGCACCTTTCTGAATGGGGACATATATAACTAAGCCAAATCTATATAGTAGATACCTTTCATGATAAGTTTCCTATTAAAAGATGTTAAAAAGGTATTTAGAATAATGTGATAAAGAGCATTTATATGTCATGAAACAGATTGTATGTATTGAAAAATGCATTGTCTGTGAACATTTTTTAAACGGGGAAAATATTTCTTCTTTCCTTTAATATTGTTTTATGGAAATGGTAAGAATGAAACACATTTACCTTTCACTGACGGTCCCAGCCTTGGTGCCTCTCCCTTCTCAGTCGCACATACTTTAGCTGAAGTATTGAATATTTTCTGGCTTTGGTTTTGATAAATGTAAGATGACATTTTTTTTGGTGTGAAAGCCAACACTTACATTTTGTCTTGTGCTACTTTCAGCAGAATTTTGGGATGATTAGCATACCTCCAGAGGAACATATTTTTTTGTCACTAGTTATGATTTTCTTCCTAGCAATTCTGTTGCAGAATTGTAAATGATATGATCATTTTAGCATAGTATATGAGGGGTTTGTTTAATTTTTTAAGTTAAACTGTGATTATATTCCACATAAATATAATACATTGGCCCATAGGGAGCCTTGACAAATGAAATTCTGATTTATATAGTTCTGCATAGAAAGCTTATCCATTTGTCAGAAAAGAAAAAGCAGTGGGGCCAGCAAAAATTTGGACAATAAACTAACAGGTCAGCAAAGCCATGCTGCAGAGTTTCTGAGTCTCCTTTCCAAGCTACATGAAAGAATGGAAGCTGAGTGGTCAGAAAAATAAATGAACAAAAAAAGAAGGAATATTTGGTGCAAATAATTATATCATTAAATGAGTAAATAAAGAAACCGCATGCATTTGAAGGAGTTTCAAGCTTTTAGGTGTTTTTAACAACACTGCCTGGGGTAGACTGAGAGGAATTGATTTGGGCACTGTGTTTTTGTGTGAATCAGAATGTGCCATGAGTGCTTTGGCAGGCACCATGCTTCCTTTGACCAGCAATATTTCATTGTTGCTTAAACAGTGATTTTTTCCATTGCGAGGCAAAGCTGGTTTAGTTAATGCTATCAGTTCTTGTCAAAAGTGGCTTTCATACACTGCTAACGCCAGTGTGGCACTCACCTTCCACGCATCTAGGAGTTTCCATCTCTTTCAGATGTGTAAGGTATTTTTAAGATGCTGGTAGGTATAGTATTGTAGAAATGCCCAATACTCTACCAAGACTGAGGTTAATTTTTGTTTCAACAGCATCTCAACAGTGATAGCTGAGGAACAAACAAATCCCAGCCTCTCTTTCTCTTATTTTTATATCAGATTTGTATCTCAATAATGACTATGTTCCCTGGGGCGGATCTGACAAAAGAGCTAAGGGAACTAGAACTGTGGGATGGTGTGAAGCAATGAGCACACTCTTTCATGCAATAAGGGAGGTAACATTTTTCCCTTGACAGCTGTTTCTGGCCCTGCATCACCCACTACATGAAATTATCTTTGTGAATATTTTATCAGATTTGTAAGGGACTTGATAATATAAGTGTAATGCCAATATGGGATAGTCTTCTTTGTTTTTTCCACAAGAATTTGTAAAACAGAGGTATGGAAGGAAGGTAATTCCTTAGCATTGTTTGAAGCTTGTTTTAAACATGAAGAAAACTAAAGGAAAAAACAGGAAAAAATGATGCAATATTTTTAATCTGTATGAAAACCCAACTCTATTTACTGAATTTCAATGAATTTCCTGATGCAATCTAATTAAGTATAGGGGGTTTTAATCTGTCTATTGATATACCAAATGTTTCTAAACATATACATTGAAAACCTCTTTCCCTGTTTTTCTTCCTACCAGACTAACATGAGATTAAAAATCTGAAATTTATTCCCCAAAATAGTCTTTGCCATGCTAGAAAGTAACCTCTAAAAGTAGCAGATGTCTTACACTTGCATGCACACTAGAGCCCTGGGAAAGTAGCAGACTGCCACAGTGGAAAACATATTCCTTGATATGACCTTGTTTTAAAGTTCAGGCAGTCCTTAACCTCATTGCCCATACTTCCTAGTCATCCCACCTTCATACTAGGAGATCTGCCTAGCTTTCCAGAGCAGTTTATAGAGGGACTTTTAAGCACAACTGATTTGATACTGGAACTGTGTGTTTGTCATTCCTGGTAAAGTGGATGATCTAAGATTTCAGCCTAAAGGTGATACTGCAATAGAGGACCATACAAACCCCAAATGATAATAATTAATCAGAACAGTTTCAGAATGAAAAATAGCACTACACAGCTCCCCCAGATGCCTCTTCCTGACATGAAAAGTTCACCTTGAGGATGAATTGGCAGTTCATTCTCCATGCCCATGAAATTTCCAGTCTCCCTGAGAGGCTCTATTAGCAGCAATTGTGTTTGTAATTTGTAGACATGTCAATCACCTAATTTCATATAGGCCACTGAACAATTATTAGAATGCAACAATTTGGGTTGTTACTTACCCAGGCTGAATTTCAGCTGATAATTTACATCTGAAAGACTCCATTTGGTATTGCAAAGTCCCTGAGCCTGCAGTTCCCAACTGTTTATTTAATTCAGGTATGTTTATTAGTTTTTACACACATTCACACGGTCTACACAACTTAGTTTGTAGATCTGAATGGATAAAAGCCACTGATTTGGCATTATATGTGGAAAGCATAGTTTGCTAAATTAATTTATGTGGGCCTAGGATATTAATAAAAATTGTTGGTGATTTCAGAGCATTCAATTGCTTTCCTGTTTTTGTTGTTCCTCCTTTTCAGAGTGAGGGCTTCAGTTCTCAATCTTTGGAAGTGTTTCCATGGATGCTTTTGCCCCCAGTTTTGCTGTGCTTCCCAGCCTGACTGTCTGCCCAGTCACACAAAACCTGATGCTTGAGCTTGTGCCTGGAGCCCTGGTGAGTCCTAGGAGACCGCTCTGCCAGCAATATGACAGTTGGGTGAATTCACCCTTCCTGTGGCTCAGAATCTGGGAGTTGCTTTCCAGCAATCATACCCAGGTTGTCCCTGGACTGACAAATTTAATAAGGTTCAGAGGCTCAATTTTGCTCCAGCAGATGCTCTAATGGTTTAGATAATTGATTTAATTGCTTGTTCTAGGTTTTAATCCTGGGAGAATTGCTGAAGTATTTGGACACCTGGGAGCCTGATGAGTACTATTGACTTCTCTAAGGCATTTACCATCAATACTTTTTCTGAGATTAACAACTTGGAATAAAAACTCACATAATATCAGATTTTACAAGAAGTCCTCGTTCTTGCCTAGCTAGAAAAACCACAAGGGAGCAGCCTTTATTAAGGTTTCTCAGTCCTTTTGGTTATTGAAGAGAAAGTAGAGAAGCACAAACATGAAATTAAAGTAAAACTTTCCACACGTATCAGAGATTTCAACACTTGACAGTGGGAAATTCACTTTGTTTTATTATTACATTCAGTGCTCAGTCTTGCATGAGACAAAGTGTGTTTGGCCCAGATCTACAAGAGCTAATCAGCATGCTGGGAATTAACTAGGAAAGTAAATGCTTTACTGCATTAGCCTGGGGGCTCAGAGAGCGGGCTTCACAGAAGCGAGCCCCACAAGTACTTAGGAGGAACTTGCCTCCATCAAACCGTGAAGAGTCCAGATAGCCAGGTCTAGTTCATAAGTGTAATTCTACTTTTGGGAACTGCAATAGGCCTCCACACTTCACTAACTTGCAGGAACAAGATGTAAACTTCCTCCTCCCTGACTTCTTTGCCTATTTAGATGCTTTGCAAGTGTTGATAAGACAAAAGGCTCTACCAGGAGCCTTGTCCAAGCAGCCTGAACCAAATTTGTGCAGCATGGACAGCCAAAGTCAGTGAACTACTGGAATGAAAGATCCCATTCTCATGCAGGTGTCTTCAGAAAGAAAGAACAAGAGAAGTGAAATATATGGAAAATATGACATATTACACTAGCTTCTAAAAAGAACATTTTTCAAAGTTTTCTTGAGCTGTCAGCAGCTGTTTAAGTTTGTTCAGAAGTGATGAGGCAAAATGAAATCCTTTCATATATGATTATTTTTATATTTTCAGGGTCTTTTTTTTTCCCCAGGTATTATCTAGTGACACACAAGATAATGCACTGTATCCAGGCAGAAGCACTACAGAAAGATCAAACATTCCACTTCATCATCTTCAAATACTTTGATGCTACCATGGACATGAAGAATAGAGTAAAAGAAGCAAAAGGACACTTTAAAATAGGATCTAGGAAAGAAAGAGATTATACGCTGAGCTGTTATAAATTACTGCTGGTAAAGCTGAGAAATCCCAAAATGCTAGAGATGTAGCAATCTGGTAATGCAAGTAGAGATTTAAACTTCAGCGAACAACCCTACCTCCCCCCATGCTTACTTGAAGCATAGTCCCTGCTGTTCACCTGTTAGCCTCAGGAGGAAGAGAAATGTGCAGGTGGCCTACATACAAAATATCCACGGTTATACAAGCATGATCTACCCAAGTATGAATGCAGTCATGGAAGTATTGAGGGGCAAGCCTCATCTGCTTCACAGAAAATTAAAAAAAATCCCCTAAAAGCCACAAGTCACTGTTAAAATATGACACAGATGACCTCAAGTGACCTTTTCATTTGTTTATGTTCTGTCTCATGAATTGA